>NW_019744112.1:0-625 GCF_002891405.2 Cryptotermes secundus
AAAATTATAACCAGAAGACAGTTCAAACTCAGAAGTTAGAAGAAGACGTCAGAAATGAACTCTTTAGTTTATGTGGTGTCATCACTGTTCGTAGTTACGAAGTGTTATCGTTACAGAAAATTGTGTTACAACTAATTATAGTTCAGCCTGGTGAATATCCAATCAATCGACTCACCAAGCCAAACCCTCGTCTTTAGTCACTGATACACGTGATAATATTATGCAAATCCTTGTGTCCACGTCATTATGAACTTCTAGATTTTATTGTCCCTTCAATGCTAGCTGACATGTATAAAACACGAAGTTCCACGTTATGTTCCCTGCAACAGCTGTTTCATCTTTCTTAGGTCCCCATATTTGACACAACATTCATTTCCCAAACTCTTATACTTTATATACTTTTGTTCTTCTTTCAAGTTTCTGTATTTCAGTATCCCGTTGCAGTTGTTCAAATTAGCGTCCATTGTTTATCTTCCGTCAAAATTTCAACACTTTTACATTCTACACTTCAACACTACATGTTTCGGCCTCAAACGGCCATCTTCAGGTGTTTTAATGTTACAGATATTTTACTAAAACTGTGTTAAAAACTACTACACTGTTTTTAATTCGTGTTAAGTTAAAA
>NW_019744113.1:0-18271 GCF_002891405.2 Cryptotermes secundus
GCGACAGTGTCGATTTAATCGTTCATCCTTCTGTAACGAGTAGGTCACTTTCTGTGGCTACACGCAGTTTTCTTTTGTGATATAGTGCAATATGTACGCAGACGGGAAATATAAATATATTATTTATTGTCTTGGTCAACACAGTATTTCTTTAAGGGGTACACAAATATTTGTTTACATTGAAGCCATAAGGCACGATATGTTTCGACATTTATTGTGTCATCATCTGGTGTCGTTTTGAGGTTTTCACGGCGGTGACTATGAACAGAGCAGTCTCCTGGGATGTGGCGCCGTGTAGATATCGTGTTAACCGACGTTTCGAGAGAACGTATTGCCTGAAGATGGAGGCGCCACATTCTTCCTAAACTTCGGTAATGCAATATCTACACGTCGCCACATGCCAGAAGACCGGTCTCTACATCATCTGGTGTCGTTTATTATTATGTTGCTGAATTTTTACAGAATATGAATCCATATTTTGTGTCAACTGTGTTTTATATAATATCAATAAATATAAATATAAATATTGTCAGGTACGATGGCTTTGCGTGACTAATAATAACGTTTCCTGGATTCGGTGATTGGATTTATTGGCACTTCTCTTACAATTAAAACAAATTTAAACAGCTCACAATCAATGACTGCCTAAGACTCGCTCCATTCCTTACCGGACTAGGAGTGCCTTCTGTTTCACTGTGACCAATGACGAACAAAGGAACCCTGCTGACCCATTGAACTCTCATACGAATCCGAAAAACTGAACCCTCCTGAGATGAACCAACTTCCAGGCGAACCGAATATATGTCACCATGTCGTACAGTTCCTCTGTTATTCTATTTTTCTGTGTTGAACATTTTCCATGGGAAAGTGCTTACCTAACAATTGTCTAGCAATGGACTATTCCGGCTTTCAGGCGTCATGTGAAAATACACGTAGAAATATTTCATAGCAAAGTGATTCGGATAAAAAATATGTCAATTGATAGCAAATTTCGACAGAATTCTTTAAAATTTCAGTGATAACATTGTAACGGTTAGAAAGTTGGCACTAGAAGGAAGATTTTTACCAATTGACTTATGCTATGGGAAAGTTTTACATATAACACTTTTAAATTCTTCGTCTTTAGTCACGCGTGTAGATGAAAAACCGAAAAACCTTTACGAAACCTTGAAGACTAACCGATACTTGGAAGTTAACTATTCTATTGTGGGAAAAGAAGATATTTTCACAAATTTCAACTACGGTATATGGTTTCGGTTATCTTGCATCAGTAATATTGTTCGAAATTATCAAGCATGACAAAAATAAAGGGTAACATACATTGTATGTTGCCTATATAAGACACGGCTCCAGTACTACTGACTATAGACGTGCTTACCTGCCAGAATAAGTCTATTATAGAAACATGGGACGTCGAGTCTTGCTTCTCTTCGTGGTGGTGGCAACCATTCTGCTGTCAATGGGTGAGTACAAACAAGTAACCCACAATCTCGTAGTCCGTGTGTTAATTTCAAGAACGTAAATCTAAAAGCAATGTTAATACCTTCTTCCCCTTTAAACCACTCTACTGGTCGTATACCCAAAATTGTATATCAAAGATCTGGTTTCGCAGAGACCGGCATCCCTTAAGGTTAAGCTACAAACACTGGTTAGCTTAAGATTACAACATACTAGAATGTGAAGCCTTGTAAATTAGTAGACAGGTGCCAAAATTACAGAGGAATACCTTGCCTTTATCTCCAAGTTAGATAAATCTCTTTCCTTTGCCCCTTCCACCCTGAAGAAGGAGGCGATATGCTCCTCCAAAACGTTGGCACCCCTCTAATAAACTACACGGCGTCACTTTTCAAAGACAGAAACCCTCACGGTCACGTCTGTAAGAACACAAAATTTCACATCGCCATAAGAGAAACTAAATATTCAACGTAGCTACTACCAAAGTCCCATATTCGATGCCATGATATACAAGTAGCAACCACTTAGATCCTCCTGATTTATATAGCTCATATCCAACAAATCACGTTCCTCGCATGTCTTTTGCAGTGTTATAATTGGGCGCCTTCCGGGTTTTCCTGCTATATTACATTCTTTTATTGCTAGTGTGGTGGGTCTAAGTCCTTGTACTGTGGCCACTTCTGGCCTGTTTTACCAGCCCCAGATGAGAGGTGAGGGTGATTGTGGAACATTTGGCGAAATGAAGATTGGCAGGGAAAACCGAAGTACTCGGAGAAAACCTGCCCCAGCGCCACTTTGTCCACAACAAATCCCACTTGACGAGACCCGTGATTGAATCGGGCCGGCGCGGTGGGAAACCAGCGACTAACCGGTTGAGCTATGGCGCGGCCCAAGTACTACACTAATTGGGATCAAACGGATGGGTCTAGCAGGAAAGTTTGGACTTTACTCAGGAGATTTCTCCGGTCACAGTGGTCTCATGAAATGTCTTCGTCCAATCAAACGCTTGGAACATGGGTTCGAATCCCACTTATGTCATGGGCGTCTGTTTGCCTTTAATCTGTGTTTATGCTATCCTGTTTGTTCACGTGGCGGCCTAGCGACGGACTGATCCCCTGTTCAAGGAGTGCTACCGCCTGAGCAAAAATCAAGAAAATGAAAAACGGCCAAAGTCCGAAAAAAGAGCTGTAGAGATATAGATATATTGATTCAGGATATTCTATGTTCTAATCACTTCCGGCGAACGGACTATCTTACGTTTCGCGGTATTCCTCAGTCCTTCCAGGAAAATGCCAGGAACCTCCATTGATTAGACCACCACTGAATCCTTCCAAAGGTTTCCAGTTCACCAGTCACTCCTTCAATCCGACGCTATATAAGCTCGATACAGAGAGGATTGTAGGAGAGCCCAGAGGACCCACATTAAGTGGCGCCTTCGTTACCACAGTGCTCTGCGTTCTCGTGAAGAAAGTCTTCAGACGTGGAGAATAGTTATGAATATACTGCATAAGACGTCCCGGACGGCCCACAAGGGACTTCTTTTTAGCTTGTGAGATTGGCCGTATGATCAGAAAGCATTAAGCGTAAACTAAGACTTCAGAATTATATGGACTTTCAAATGTTAGACGCGAAAATAATTTACCTTATATTGCTCAAAATTTCTATCAATGTTTTCTCATATTAACGACTAATGGTCGTGTGACCCTTTGACTACGCTAGTTACCATATCTGCGAAATGTAATAGATTGAAACATGATTGTCTTAAATTTACTGACTTGAAACAACTGTTACGTGTCCTGTATAATAATGATGCTTTTGTGTTAATTTTTTGTTTATTCATAAATGTATGATTTAGTTTCAATAGTTATTTAAGAAGAAATATGTTAATTTCTACTAATATAAATACACTTCGACCTCAACGCAAATAATTTCTAATTTATTGGATTTCTGCGTGCTCGAATCTGCCCCCGTTTTCTACAACCGAGTATGAATGCTCTGCTTACATGTCAGTTTTTAAATACTCATATTTGTGTATATCTTCTGGTGCTGATGTAATGAAAGAAGAATTTTCTTTTCTGTTTCAGGAGTGGAGGCAGACCCACACGTGAGTTAACATTTTAAGGCCTCTTTGGCCTCTAGCAGCAGCAGTCACACTTCCTACACCTTTTCTATTCGAGGAAGCCTCCGACGGAGCGTGACTCAAGGACCCTGTTGCTTAAATATCCCCAGATTTTGTACAATCAACCGGCCTACACCGTAATTGTGGCACGCCCTAGAAATGATGGGCTATTAACTGCTCACTTCTCTCTCTGTTCCGCCTAGTTGCACGTGTCTCGCAATTGAAATTTACATATCCAATCATATTTGTGATATCGAATTTTCGCAGCAGGCAACTACGCGTTACTTTAGAATATTCTATCTATATATGGCTGTCCAAGCTGCCGTCGCAGTTGCCAGGGGCAGGCAATTCCTCGAGGTTATAGCTGCAAGTAAAAATTTCCTCCCTGGTCCTCCCTTAACTTATGGCATTACATCGTTTAGGAAAACTATGTATTTCCGCCTTCGTTTTAAAAAGTATCCTCCCAATTAGTCTAACGACAGATTACCGTTTTACCGAACACTCATAAAACCGTATGTCTGACAGGCGTACACGGTAGAATTCAATTGAGAGTAATTCAAGTTAACAGCCCCAACATTTCTGGAAATAAATATTTACTCCTAATTTCAGGAAATATAGAAATGATTCCATTCAGCTATAGGAAATTTAATCCAGCCTAATTCATTTGCTGATGCTTTCGTTAAGCACTTTCAGTCTCTTTACAATAACCGCTGCTCTATGGAATTTCTCCCCCTCTCGCAATCTTCTTAATTTTTATTCCTTGTCCCCATTTCCGGTGAGGATGTCTGCAATGCCATTAAGAGAGGAAAACCTTCCAAATATATTGAACTTTCGATGTCCCTGGTTTTATCATAAAAGTTGTTCGGGTATTATTATTACTATTCTTAAGCATATATTTAACTTCAGCTTGACCCTGAAACATTTCCCTGATGTAAGAAAAAGCTGATTTCTTATATCCCCATTTAAAACAGGCAATCATGTGTCTTTGAGCAACAGGAGATCCATTTCTCTTCTCAGTAATTTCTCTAAGTTGTCTGAATTCATTATTCATGATCATGTTTTGCATTATGCTAATTTTAATTCCAATAAATATGGCTTCACCAGAAATAAATCTACAATTACCCCATTGGTGGCATTTCGTGGTTTTTTTATTTCTGTTGTCCGCGTTCATCGTCAAGCTGATGATGTCTATTTTAATCTTTCAAATGCTTTTGACCTCGTCCCTCATAATATCATCGTGCATAAATTAACCTCCTTCGAATTCTCTGGTATTTCTGTTCTCTGGTTTCACAGTCACTTAACCAACAGACAATATGGGTTCGCGTTTCTGGCACTCTCTCCCTGCCTTTTCAAGTAAGGTAGGGCGGGTGTGCCACAAGGCTCTGTTATGGGGCCTTTACTTTTCAAATTATTCATTGATGATCTCTGCAACTCTTATCAAATATTAAAAACCTTTAATTTTTTCCGATGATATCAAAAACTTTCAGCGTCATTAACTCTTCGCATTATTACCCCTTACTCCAATCTGAACTTAATTCCGTCAGTGACTGGTTCACTGCTAACTCCATGAGAATTAATATTTCTAAAACGCGGGTTGTGTCATTTGCCATGAAAAATAAGTTTCTGTGTTAGTTTTGCTATGTTAACATTACGCGCCCCAGAAGTATTAAGGACTTAGATGTTTTCTTTTATTTAAAATTTCATTTTCACAGCCATGTTGATTACGTTTTTTCCAAATGCATAATGCTTTTAGGTCTCATTCCCTCTATAGTCTGCAGATCTCCCTCCATGGAGTGTTTGTATGTATTATACTTAAGTTTAGTCAAGTCACAGTTGGAACATGCCTCAGTATTTTTGAACACATTCACGTCCACTGATGCCAGTCAGCTTGAGCGCACCCAGCAGAAGGTTTGTTCCGTCAATTTTTACATTTCTTTCCCCTAATATCCCATATCCTTGCATCATTGCCTTAGAGGAATTAAGTCTACAAACTTTATCTAAAAGGTGTCATCACATTGATGCATTTTATTCTTGCTCAGGTCTATCGTGACCTTTAAAACTGCTCTTCCATTTTGGAAATTGTTAGACTTCTTATTCCTCCGAGCAATCACAAGGAATTCTCATTGCTTGCTGTTTGTCCCTCTAATAAACACTGTCCTTTTGTTAGGTGCGCCTCTGCTGCCAATGCGGGGGGTAAATATCTCGACATATTTGCAATCGAACCGTCTCTCTGTATCACATTTATACTCATAAAACTAAAATCGTTAATAAAATTTGTTCACAATTCTAATATTTTGTGTTATGCAGTTCTGAGTTATTAGGTTCATCTTACCTCTCTGCAACTTCGATTGTTTGTTTACTTTTCTGTATTAATGTACTTTTTCCTCCAGTTCTTGTTGGTAAATTGTCTTTCTTAATGTGGTTACCTGTATCCTCTCTGTGCTGTGTATGAAGTTGGCCTTGTAGCTGTTGACTCGACACATAAATAACAAAGAATTTAATCATCATCATCATTTTGTCATCATCAGTTTCAGATTTTGCACCAGTACTACAAAAAGAAGCCACATGATCGTTAGACAACCACGACATCCACAACCACAGTCGCTCCGTAAATCGACTTGGCCGATGTGACAACAGAAGACGGCACAATCGCGCTGGTTTGGTGCGCTACTGCAACACATCAATGATATGGAGACTTCTTCACACAGCCTGCACTCTAAATGGAGCACTGATCTTCCAATTTCTCGCATTGTTATGTGCATTTAATATCACTGATAAAGAACTTCACAGGATTATATTACAATTTATTTTTCATAATTCTGTATTGACAATTCTAATGCCATTTGTAACATTCTTCAGTCTGTGAATAAATATGTGAACCTTGATGAATGCTCTATAAATTTTACCCGAAAGCTAATTATATTATTTGTTATACCAATAGCCCAGACCCATCTCCTTATAGATTCCTAATCCGTTCGGTCCTGGGTTCGATCAAATGAAATTACTTTTAATGTTTCCGTTTTAATTTATACAATTACATTTTCCTGTGCTGTAGATGCTTAGACTTAAAGAGTCATTAAATGGCAGGAAAATATTATCTTCACTGACAAATCCGCACACGTGAAATGAAGACATATATAAAATTTCGAAGACCGATCTCAGTCAACCTGCGCAATGCACCTCAACTGCTCGAACACTGAGATCGTGGATTCGAATCCCACTAGAAGAATTGAGGTAGATCTGCGTTTTTCTCCGTATTTGCTTCTCTTTTATGTACTCGAACCCGGACCGACGCGGTCGGAAGCCGTGGACTAACCGCTTGAGCTATGGTGCGGCCAAACAAAGATATAAAGTAGGAAGATATAAATACATAGATAAACAATGGAAGGCAGAAAGAAAGAAAGAAGGAAAAGAAGCAATAGGAAGTAAGGAAAGCAGAATGCGATGTCCGAAGAACCTTGAAAATGTTGCTGAGTCACTTAGAATGCCGTGTCCCAATTCTCCTATCTTATGAATAAGAAATTGGTGCACGTAAAGATACGAGGAGTACTTCTGTTTGTGATAGAGCGGCCTCGTGATATTAAAGTAGTTTCTGCTTTATAGTTTCTTGGTGTGGGGTGAGACTGAATCCACTTGGTACGTCGGCCAGTAATTCACCAATTGTACCAGCACTGGATGATAGATTATGAATGTGGATCAACAGTGGTATGAGAATTAGCAGGGGAAATTGAACAACTTGCAGAAAAGCGGCCCAGTACCTCTTTGTCCACAATAAATCCCACATGGCTTGACCTGGGCTCGAACTGGTCCACCGCAGTGGGAAGCATGACTTGATATTAAAATAACACATGACTAAATAATGAGTCAAGCAGTCAAAATGTTGACTGGTCGAAATGACCAGTCAAATGACCAAACCAAATGACCACTCAATCCCTATTAGCGCCAAGGTTAAGAGCGCGCGAATGTACACCTCCATTCCTCAAACGTCGTCATGACGTGAAGCTTAATTAGAGCAGGGACAACCTTAGTTCATTCTATTTATGCCTCTACAGCCCTTTGTTGGACCTTGGCCGCTGTTTCAGTTTCGTGATCTCGTTACACACCTGGTAGGACTCCTTGGACGAGGGATCAGCCCGTCGCCAGGGGGTTAGCTACACACAGGACGACGCAAACTCGGAATAAATTCACACAGACATCCAAGCATCAAGTGGGACTCGAACCCACGATCCCATTATTTGAGCGGAGGAAGACAGTTCATGCCTTAGACCGCGTGGCCAATGTGTTTAGCGAACATTGGTTCTGCTACCAATTAAAGAATGCTTGCGCTCTTTAGATAGCAAAACTGCTTATAAGCAAGAATGAAGCATATTTGTGGTATAACCTTGTGGGAATATACAGTCTGCAAACAGTGGAACGTAACCCCACAGATATGAGAACCTTAACTTCTGGCGGAGTGAAAACATAAGTCTTTTGGGCAGCAAATATAATTTCATAAAATAGTGACACAATAGTGTACGTATGATTTCCTTTGAAGAGCCAGTTATCCGATGAATTGTTCACCCAGCACATAAAATTTCTCAGATAAACAATTACTGGCCGGTCACGGTAGACGAGCGTTCTAAGGCATGTACTGTTTTCGCCAGGTCGGAGTGCAGGATCGTGGGTTCGAATCCCATACAAGGTGTATGTGTTTGATATGTGTATAAGTTTATTCTGTGTTTGTGTTGTCCTGTGTTTAAGTAGAGGCCTTGAGACGAGTAGATCACTCGCCCAAAGAGTCCTACCAACTATAAAATGATCATGAGACTGTAACATCAGAAGCCAGGGCGCCAGGGGGCTGTAGAGTCAGCGAAAGAAAAAATACAATAACTGAATAACAGGCTTTGTGTGAAGTATCTGCCCGCTGGTAAAATTTCTTAAGTGGTAATTCTGATGAATGCGCTTGGAAGAATAATCTACATGCCAGTGGGTCCAAACACAGAACAAAACATCATACAAGGTTTCCTGACAAATATTTTGAAAACTGGGCAAGAATAAATTAAGGTCACTTAGAAATGTCAGTAAAAAGTATACACTACAAAAAGGAAAACAAATAATATTTGCACACACGATGAAATTATAAGCAAGCGAGAACATATGTTGCACACGCATATAAACGGCAAGTAAATTATTACTCTATAGGACTTTTTAATATTCAAGACTTAAATATATTAAAACTTCAAAAAATAAAAATTGTATGTCGTTATGGGACAGCGCCTTTGACTGTTGTCATGCTAATATCGATTAGATCAACAATAAGAAAAACATATATCCAGAAGAGCCAGTGTCGATTAAATCGTTCCTCCTTCTGTAACGATTATGTCACTATCTGTGACTATAGGCAGTTTTCCTTTTCTGATATAGTCGAATATCTACGCAGGCGAGAAATATAAATAAAATATTTATTGTTTCCGTCAACACAGTATTTCTTTAAGAGGTATACAAATGATTATTTACATAGAAGTCATAAGGCACGATATGTTCCGACATTTATTGGGTAATCATCTGGTGTCGTTTTGAGCTTTTCACGGAGCTGACTATGAGGAGAGCAGTCTTCTGGGAGGTGGCGCCGTGTAGATATCGTGTTAACCGACGTTTCGAGAGAAGGTATTGCATGAAGATGGAGGCCATACTTCCTTCCTAAACTTCGGTAACGCAATATCTACAGGGCGCCACATCCCAGGAGACAGGTCTCTACATCATCTGATGTCGTTTATTATTATGTTGCTGAATTTTTACAGAATATGAATCCATATTTTGAGTCAACTGTATGCTATATAATATCAATAAATGTAAATATAAATATTGTCATGTACGATGGCTTTGCGTGAGTAATAATAACGGTTCCTGGATTCGGTGATTGGCTTCATTTTCACTTCTTTTACAATTAAAAGCAATTTTAAACAGCTCACAATCAATGACTATCTAAAACTCGCTCCATTCTTACCGGACTACGAATGTCTTCTGTTTCACTGTGACGAATGACGAATGAAGGAACCCTGCCCACCCATTGAACTCCCACGCAAATCCGAAAAACTGAACCCTCCTGAGATGAACTAACTTCCAGGCGAACCGAATATATGTCACCATATCGTACTGTTCCTCTGTTATTTTATTTTTCTGTGTTCAAATTTTTCCATGGGAAAGAGTTAACCGAACCGTTGTCTAGCAATGGACTATTCCGGCTTTCAGGCATCATGTGAAAATACACGTATAAATATTTCATAGAAAAATAATTCGGATGAAAATATGTCAATTCATACCAAATTTTTAGACAACTCTATTAAACTTCGCTGATAACATTGTAATGGTTAGAAAGTTGGCACTAAAAGGAAAATTGAGCCCCATTTATTTACGCTTTCAGAAAGATTTACATATAACACTTTTAAATTCTTCTTCTTTAGTCATACGTGTCCATTAAAACCGAAAAACCTTCACAAAACCTTGAAGACTAACCGATACTTGGAAGTTAACTATTCTATTGTGGGAAAAGAAGATATTTTCACAAATTTCAACTACGGTATATGGTTTCGGTTATCTTGCATCAGTAATATTGTTCGAAATTATCAAGCATGTGACACAAATAAAGGGTATTATACTTTGTATGTTGCCTATATAAGACACGGCTCCAGTACTACTGACTATACTCGTTCTTACCTGGCAGAATAAGTCTATTATAGAAACATGGGACATCGATTCTTGCTTCTCTTCGTGGTGGTGGCAACCATTCTGCTGTCAATGGGTGAGTACAAACAAGTAACGCACAATCTCGTAGCGCGTGGGTTAATTTCACGAATGGAAATCTAAAAGCAATGTTAATAACTCTTTTCCCTTAAAACCACTCTACTGGGGGTATATCGTATGTCCCTTAACTTGGCAGCAAATATTAAGAGAAGAAGGGAGCGGTGGCTCAGAGCATTCAATTGAAATGGACGAAATAAGAGTGCCGAAGAAAATTTGTTAGAGCACGCCAGAACGCAGGAAAAAAGAGGGTAGTTCCAGATTGATATAATTGAATATGATGAAGAGCACGATTTACGAGAGCTATAAATGAAAACAAAATGCGGCAATTTGAATAACAATACATAAGTTTGGGTATACGTGTATATGAAAATCTGGGTTCGCAGAGAACGGCATCCCAGAAGGTTAAGCTACAAACAATGATTAGCTTAAGATTACGCACCTCTAGAATGTGAAGCCGTGTAAATTAGTAGATAGGTATCAAAATTACAGAGGAATGCCTTCCCTTTATCTCCAAGGTAGATGAGTCTCTTTCCTTCCTATTTTCCGCCCTGAAGTAGGTGGCAGGTTGCTCCTCCAAAACGTTGGAACCTCTCTAAGAAACAACACGGCGTCGCATTCAATAGGACAGAAACCCTCACGGTCACGTCTGTAAGAACATAAAATTTCACATCCTAGTAACGGAAACCACATATTCATCGCCGCTGTAACAGAAGTTCCCCATTCGATGCCATGATAAGCCAGTAGCATCCACTTCAGTTACTCCTAAATTATACAGCTCAGATCCAACTAATTATTATCCTCTCATGACCTTCGTAGTTTTCTAATTGGGCGTTTTCCGGTTTTCAGTATTACACTAAGTGGGACCGAAAAGATTGGTCTAGCAGGAACGTTTGGACATATACAGCAGGTTTCGCCGGTGACAGTGGCCGCGTGGTCTGAGGCACAAAGAGTCTTCGCCCACTCAAACACATGGATCGTGGTTTCGAATTCCACTCATGGAATGTGTGTGTGTGTGTGCATTCAATCTGTGTTTGTCGTATCCTGTTTGTTCAATTTGCGCCCACGCGACGGACTCATCCCCCATTCAAGGGGTGCTACCGACTGAGTAAAATCAAGAAATTGAGAAAACGGCCAAAGTCCGAAAAAGAGCTGTACAGCCATAGATTCAGGATATTTTAGGTTCTAATCAATTACGGGAAAAGGACTATTTGAAGGATCGCGGTATTCCTCAGTCGTTCCAGGAAAATGCCAGGAACCTCCCTTGATTAGACCACCACTGAACACTTCCAAATATTTCCAGTTCACCAGTCACTCCTTTAATCCGACGCTCTGTAATCTCGATACAGAGAGGATTGTGCAAGAACCCAGAGGACCCACATTAAGTGGCGCTCTTGTTACCACAGTGCTCTGCGTTCTCGAGAAGAAAGTCTTCAGACGTGGAGAATAGTTATGAATATACTGAATAGGCAGTCACGGACGCCCGACAAGGAATTGCCTTTTAGCTTGTGAGATTGGCCGTGAGATTAACAAGAATTCAAGGGTAAACTAAGGATTCAGAATTATATGGACTTTCAAATGGTACATGTGATAAAATTTTACCTTAAAATATCTCAAAATTTCTATCAGTGTTTTCTCATATTAACGACTAATGTTCATGTGACTGTTTGGCTGACCCTAGCCATTTCAATATCTGCTAAATGTAACAAATTTAAACTTGATTGTCTGAAGTTTACTGATTTCAAACAGCTGTTACTGATCCTATAAAATAAGGATTCTTTTATGTTAATTTTACGTTCATTCATAAATATTTGAATTGAGTTCAATAGATATTTAAGAACAAATATATTAATTTTTACTAATATACGTATACTTCGACCTCAACCCAAATACGTGTATTTCTACTTTAATTGGAGTTATGCCTGCACGGATCTGCCTCCGCTTTCTACAACCGAGTACGAATGCTCTGCTAGGCTGTAAATTTTTCAAAGACTCAGATTTGTGTATATGTTCTGTTGCTGGTGTAATGAAACAAGAAATTTCTTTTCTGTTTCAGGAGTGGAGGCAGACCGATTTGTGAGTTAAAATTTTAAGGCCTCTTTGGCCGCTACCAGCAACACTCACACTTCCTACACCTTTTCTATCCGAGGAAGCCTCCGACGAAGCGTGACTCAAGGACACTGTTGCCTGAATCTCCCCGGATTTTGTACAATCAACCGGCCTACTCAGAAACTGTGGCACGCCCGAAGAATTTGGGCTATTAACTGCGCACTTCTCTGTCTGTTCAGCCCAGTTGCACTTGTCTCGCAATTGAAATTTACATATCCAATCATATTTGTGAGACAACTACATGTCTCTATCTATGATGGATCGATCGGCAATTATTACTATTATTATTACTATTTTCGTAAATTTATTATTCTAAACTCAAGGAGGATGCTATATGCACCTCCCCGTCATCTTGTTACGTTGGAGCTGTTGACAGTATTAACATGCTTGACCTAATCTTTACAAATATGACGGGATCTCAAGTCTGTTCCTACCGACCCTGGATTGGTCACGCCCGATTCTCATCACATTCATCTGAGTACTGTTTACTTTCTATCCCATGTTAACAATAATTTCAGTTACGAGTTCAGGTATCGAATTTTCGCAGTAGGAAACTACGCGTTACTTTAGAATATTCTATCTATATATGGCTGTCCAAGCTGCCGTCGCAGTTGCCAGGGGCAGGCAATTCCTCGAGGTTATAGCTGCAAGTAAAAATTTCCTCCTTGGTTCTCCCTTAACTTATGGCATTACATCGTTAAGAAAAACTACGTATTTCCACCGTCGTTTTAAAAAGTATCCTCCCAATTAATTTTAGGACAAATTACCCTTTTACCGAACACTCATAAAACCGTATGTCTGACAGGCCTACACGGTAGAATTCAATTGAGAGCAATTCAAGTTAACAGCCCAAACATTTCTGGAAATAAATATTTTCTCGTAATTTCGGGAAATATATAAATGTTTCCATCCAGCTATAGCAAATGTAATCCAGCCTAATTCATTTGCTGATGCTTTCGCTAAGCACTTTCAGTCTGTTTACAATAACTGCTGCTCTATGTAATTTCTCCCTCTCTCACAATCTTCTGAATTTTTAATCCTTGTCCCCATTTCCGTTGCGGATGACTGAAAAGCCATTAAGAGACTAAAACCTCCAAAATATATTGAACTTGAAGATACCCCTGTTTTATCATAAAAGTTTGTTCGTGTATTATTATTCCCATTCTTATGCATATATTTAACTTGAGACTCACCCAGTAACATTTCCCTGCTGTAAGGAAAAAGCTGATTTTTTATATCCACATTTAAAACAAGCAATCATGGGGCTGTCAGCAACAGGAGATCCATTTCTCTTCTCCGTAATTTCACTAAGCTGTCTGATTTCATTTTTCATGATCACATTCTGCATTATGCTAATTTTAATTCCAATCAACATTACTTCATCAGAAATAAATCTACAATTACTCCTTTGGTGGCATTTCGTGGTTCTTTGATTTCTGTCGTCCGCGTTCATCGTGTAGCTGATGCTGTGTATTTTATATTTCAGATGCTTTGTCCTCGTCCCTCATAATATGATCTTGCATAAATTAACCTCCTTCGAATTCTCTGGTATTCCTGTTCTCTGGTTTCACAGTCACTTAAGCGACAGACAATTTCGGGATCGCGTTTCTGGCACTCTCTCCCTGCCTTTTCAAGTAAGGTCGGGTGTGCCACAAGGCTGTTATGGGGCCTTTACTTTTCAACTTATTCATTAATGATCTGTGCAACTCTATCAAATATTATAAACTATTACATTTTTCCGATGATATCAAAAACTTTCCGCGTCATTAACTCTTCACATTATTGCTTCTTACTCCAATCTGAACTTAATTCCGTCAGTGACTGGTGCAATGCCAACTCCATGAGAATTATTATTTCTAAAACGCGGGTTTTGTCATTTAACAGGAAAAATAAATTTCTGTGTTAGCTTTGCTATGCTACCGTTACACGCACCAGCAATATTAAGGAACTAGAAGTTTTCTTTCATTCAAAGTTTCATTTTCAGAGCCATGTTGCTTACGTTTTTTTCCAAATGCAATAAGATATTATGTCTCATTCTCTCTATAGTCTATAGATCTCCCTCCATGGAGTGTTGGTATGTATTGTACTTTACGTTAGTCAAGTCACAGTTGGAACATGCCTCAGTATACTTGAACACATTCACGTCCACTGATGCCAGTCAGCTTGAGCGCACCCAGCAGAAGGTTTGTTCCGTCAATTTTTACTTTCTTTACCTTAATATCCCATATCCTTACACCATTGCCTTAAAGGAATTAAGTCTACAATCTTTACCTAAACAGAGTCATCACATTGATGCATTTTATTCTTGCTCAGGTCTATTGTGGCCTTGAAACCTGCTCTTCCATTTTGGAAATTGTTAGACTTCTTATTCCTCCGGGAAATCACGGGGACTTCTCATTGCTTGGTGTTTGTCGTTCTAATAAACACTGTCCTTCTGCTCGGTGCGCCTCTGCTGCCAACGCGGTGGGTAAATATCTCGACATATTTGCAATCGCACCGTCTCTCTCTATCACATTTATACTCATCAACCTAAAATCGTTAATAAAATTTGTTCACAATTCCAATATTCAGTGTTATGCAGTTATCAGTTATTATGTTCTTCTTGCCTCTCTGCAGCTTTGTTTGTTTGTTTACTTTTCTGTATTAATGTGTTTCTTCCTCCAGTTCTTGTCTGTAAATTGTCTTTGTTAATGTGGCTACCTGTATCCTCTCTGTGCTGTGTCTGAAGTTGGCCTTGTAGCTTTGGACTTGGCACATAAATAACAAAGAATTGAATCATCATCATCATTTTGTCATCATCTGTTTCAGAATATTCCCAAGTTAGACAAAAAACGGAAGTCACTTGGTCGTTAGACAACCACGACATCCACAACCACAGTCGCTCCGTAAATCGACTTGGCCGATGTGACAACAGAAGACGGCACAATCGCGCTTGTTTGGTGCGCTACTGCAACACATCATTGATATGGAGACTTCTTCACACAGACTGCACTCTAAATGGAGCACTGATCTTCCAATTTCTTGCATTGTTATGTACATTTAATATCACTGATAAAGAACTTCACAGGAATTAAATAACAATTTATTTTACATAATTCTGTATTGACAATTCTAATGCCATTTGTAACATTCTTCAGTCTGTGAATAAATATATGAACCGTGATGACAGCTCTATAAATTTTACCCGAAAGCTAATTATACTATTTGTTATACCGAGGAACCAGATATATCTCCTTATATGTTCCTAATCCCTTCGGTCCTGTCTTCGATCCCCTAAGACTTCTTTTATTATTTCCGTATTAATTTTTACACTTACAATTTCCTGTGCTGCAGATGCTTAGACTTAACGAGTCAATAAATGGCAGGGTAATATTATCTTCACTGACAATTCCACACAGCAAAGATAAAAACTTATATCAAATTTCGAGAACCGATCTCAGTGACCGTGAGAAATATGGTAGGAAATGCGCCTCAACCAGCCGAACACTGAGATCGTGGATTCGAATCCCACTAGAAGCATTGAGGTATATTTACAATTTTCTCTGTATTTCTTTCTCGTGTACGTAGCCGCCTTGTGAGGGCTGATGCTCCCTCCAAAGTGTCCTAACATCTGTATGTAAGATTAAGCGTGTTCAGATAATTCTGTAATATTAACAGGGAAGAGGGTTCATCCACCAAAAGAAGAAGAAGAAGAAGAAAGGAGAAGCAATGTATCTCGTTCGTGTATGGAAAAACTTAGCACAGTAATCAACAGATTTTAGCGATCCGGTGATCGCTGACAGTATTTTGCTCCTCATATACTGGGATGAACGATCGTGAGTCAGCGGTTTTTGCTGTTTGGTCTTTTGTTGTGCAATGGTACAGTCGTTGCGTCTGTCTGTCCCCCCCCCCCACCGGAAGGATCTCTGTCGTTTGTGTCAAAAAGAATTTAGAAGAAAGTATTCTCTGCAAGAGAGTAGTCTCAGGTCTGTAATGTCAAGGGAGAGAACTGATCTGTTTCCTCTCATTTTCTAATTCTTTGTTTTATTGGTATGAACATAATATTATGGTCTTCTGTTTATGATACCCTGCTATTTTATAGGCGATTTTGGACTTTCCTCAGGAACGCGCTGATGACATGTTTAGAGCCGAAGATAGAATTAAATGAAGACTGTGTTTTATGTCATATACGAATTTTATATATGATGTACTATAGAAAATCGTAAACAGGATTGCTATAAGTTTTGATCATTGAGCCGTTCTTGAGAAACCTCCTCAAATTTGCTCAATAATTATGACGAAAACATTATTATCGACGTGACTTCCACATTATGCATTCATATTGGACAGATCTAGCGTTGATCGCACGGAAAACAACGTTGGTATATATAGAAAGGAACTTACATCTCATATTGTAAGAAATCTTATGAAGCTCTTCAGTTCATTTGTGGAAATTTCAGTTTTGTTTACACAACTTGAAACTGGCTTTGGGAAATCCTAGGTTCGATTCCCGGTAAAGGCAATATTTTTGCTTTCGTCAAGACACTCAGTGCCCGTTCTGAGACTTACTTAACCTCTTATCTTCGATCCTGAGTCTAGTCAAGTGGCATTTGTGGTGGACAAAGTGGCGCTGGGGCAGGTTTTCTCCGAGTACTTTGGTTTCCCTTGCCAATCTTCATTCCACCAATTGCTCTACAATCAATTGCTGGTACAATAGATCAGAAGTGGTGTCCGCAGTACAAGGGATTTAGTCTCATCCCACTAGCAATAAAAAACATAGCCTCTTATCCATTGGACAGGCTATTGATTACAGTCCTCTGTACATCAATGTCTTATGAGAAGGCAGTGATGCTGATGTAACAGTCTTTTGTACAAGCCGTCGCGACTTCATAAATTCAAGTCAAATTTCTGTACTGACCTGACATATCTTTGTGATCTGTCACTTGTTGCTACCTTCACGTGTATGTGGTGGCACTATGCATACAGCTGTTCTCTGTTGCATATTACCGAATTAGTATTATGCGCTGGTACTAGTTACAATGCTGCCCACTAGGTAATCTGAAACCGACTAGTGACGGTATAAAGTCGCACAATTTCCACGCAATTTTCGGAAGAAAAATTTTAGTAGCAAAAGTAAATTTTGTGTTATTTACGTTCTGTATCTCACAGTCCTGTAACAAGTATTTAGGATATTCTGATTATTTAGGGTTGAATTAACTAGGGAAACCTATAATCTATAATTAAGAGCCCTTCATACCGTAACCTACATACAGGAAGTAATAAGAAATATAAAAGTTTTGGCATTGTTGTGCCAAGGGACACACGTTTCTGCGCAATGCAACCACGGAAATCTGAATTCAAAAGGAATGTAGAAAAACGACTGATCAAGTCAGGATGAGGTGGGCAGGGCATGTAGCACGAGTTGGGGGAGAGGAGGAATGCATATAGGTTATTGGTGGGAAAGCCAGATGGAAAAAAAACCACTAGGAAGACCAAAGCGTAGATGTGTGGACAATACTAAATTGGATCTTAGAGAGATAGGATGGGATGGTATGGATTGGATTTATCTAATTCAGGATAGGGATCAGTGTAGTGTCATTGTGAACACGGCAATGAACCTTCGGTTTCCATAAAATACTGGGAAGCTTTTGAGTCAGCTGCACAATTGGCGGCTTCTTAAGAAGGGTTCAGCTCCATGAGTGAGTGAGATAGGACTGTAGAGAAGGCTTCCGAGATATAGCGCTGTGTAGTCTAGTGCAGTGTTCCGCAACCTTTTTCTACTCGCGGCACGCCATGAAGTATCAACCATGACTCAACACTGCACACCAA
>NW_019744113.1:18484-66192 GCF_002891405.2 Cryptotermes secundus
CTGAAACAATTGTAAAAAGCGGGACCTCTATTCTTCAAACGGAAGAAGTGACACATATACCTACTAATTTTTGAAATATTTATAATTTAAATGAAGTCCAACAATCGGTGGGTGCATCGTTATAGGCAGAAAGTCATAAAGTTGAAGAAGCTCTAACTTCTAATAAACAGGGGCAAACACCAAAACAGCGTTATAAAAGACAGGGCAACCCTTGCTAATCCCTGCAGTTTTAGGGAAAAGCACGTACACAGAACATGCGGCAAGTATATCAAAGAAACCCTACAGATGCGAGAAAAATAAAAAAAATCAATAATAAAAACTATGATATAACAACAACTGTGAGTAAAAATTTACATTTAATTTCTTAGAATACAACATTAATGTACATAAAAAATTACGGCATATAATAAAGAATAAACAAGCATCATTTTATTTGATCAGTGCAGTGGCTGATAATAAAATACAAGCATATGAAACACGGTAACTGGGATAAAATAAAACGAATAAAATTCGACAATTAATTTCTTACAACAAGTAGAAGTTCGCGTCACACCTTTCACCTTGTGACGGCACACCGGTTGCGGAACACTACTCTAGTGAAAGTACCGACCTTCCAGAGGAACATAAGCCTCCATCTTCTTAGTAGAAGAGTAAGTCAAGCAAGAAACCAACATGAAACAGGCAGCACGCAGAGAAAACCGCGTGAGGAGAGGCCTGGGCCTGAACGTGGAGGCGGTATGTTTCTCCGAAACTTCGGTGATATTTACTTATTAGATTACAGAAATCAGAACTCGTCATTCGCCGTTGTGAGAACCTCAAATCCAACATAGCATACGGTCATTTATTAAGATATGCAATTCTAATGTAATTATATAAACAGGTGTTCTTGCTGTGTTAATTTATTATGTTAATGTTAATAACATATATAATTTGTAAATCGGGCATATTAAATAGTAGTGTCAGTTGTATAATATTCCTGAAGTTGTTTATGACATGTAGGCTCAGTAGTCTAGGGCTATGATTCCTGCTTTGGGTGCATGACGTCCCGGCTTCTAATCTTGGCTTAACCCGCTAATTTTTAGAGAAAAAGTAGACGTGCATACGTTAATGAATATTATACAAAAGTAATTGTTATACTACTGCTTACGTTTTTCTTGTATTTTATATACCAATATTAAAATATTAGGTCTTAAAATTTAAAAAATGGGAATCGAAATTTATCATATTTTATATGAAGCTTTTGTATGTTAGACGAGAGATTATTTTAAATTAACAACACCATAATTTAACTTCTTCAAATTTTAAAAATGGGAATCGAAATTTATCATATTTTATATAAAGCTTTTGTATGTTACATGAGAGATTATTTAAAATTAACATCACCATAATTTAACTTCTTACTTTAAGTCACCTTAATTAGTATGAAATTTTCGTCAGTAGATAGGGTGAAGGAATAACTTGGACACCCAAGAGCAGTAACATGTATATTCGTACAATTTTCTTCTTTTGTCTTTTGTTTTCATGCCGTGCGTGCTACTCCGGTTTGCCGTTAAGATAAAAAAAGTGAAGTTGTTCCTGTAACAGACCGTCAAGGCACATAGGGTTGTGAGATGTCGAGGCTCCCACATTTTCTAGAGAGTCGGTTCACAGATGTCGGTCAAGTCGTTAGCCTTACACGCCGGCAGCCCTTTATCCCTCAGGAAGATTCCTGGTACTCATTTCTGTTAGAGACTGAGTCGACCCCAGGGCCATACTGCGGCTGGAAGTATTAGGTAAGTAAAAAGAAAAAGTAAAGCTATCCCTGTAACAGGCAGTGAAGCCCCATAGGGTTGTGAGACGTCGAGGCTCCCACATTTTCCAGACAATCGGCTCATAGGATTAGGTAAATTGAAAAAATTCAATGACATCGTGGGGAATCGAACCCGCAACCTGTCTTTTATATTCCCTTATAAAATCAGAATTACTACTGCTTGAAGAGAGAAAATTTGTTTGCATTTCCAAAATTAACGGCAGTGTTAAGTAAATACATTCAGAGTATAAAAGAACAGCTGCGCTTGCATATTTCTACGGTTAAATCGTAAATAGAGCACAAGAACCGAGTAGCCTGAGTATGAATTTCGATTCAAAAAGTTATTTAGCAAGAATAAAGGCTGAAGATTCAGATCCTGTCACGAATTCTAAACAGATCCTACACCACCGAAACCTCCAAAGCTACTATCAACAGATCCTCCAGTCGATTGCATAGAAGATTCTGAACCTGTCACCGATCCTATGCCGCCAACACCTCCGTATCCACTACCAACAGTTGCGGAAGTTGACCGCATAGAAGATCTTGAACCTGTCACCGATCCTACACCACCAATACCCCCGTATCCACTACCAAGAGATGCGGAAGTTGACTGCACAGGAGGTCCTAAACCTATCACAGATTCTATGCCACCAACACCTCCATATCCACTACCAACAGATGCGGAAGTTGACTGCACAGAAGATACTGAACCTGTCACCGGTCCTACAACACCAATACCTTCGTATCCACTACCTACAGATGCGGAAGTTGACTGCACAGAAGAACCTGAACCTGTCACCGATCCTATGCCGCCAAAACCTCCATAGCCACTTCCAACAAATCCTGAAGTTAACTGAGCAGAAGATCCTGAACCTGTCAGCGATCCTATTCCTCCAACACCTCCGTATCCACTGCCAACAGTTGCGGAAGTTGACTGCACAGAGGATCCTGAACCTGTCACCGATCCTATTTCTCCAACACCTCCGTATCCACTGCCAACAGTTGCGGAAGTTGACTGCACAGAGGATCCTGAACCTGTCACCGATCCTATTTCTCCAACACCTCCGTATCCACTGCCAACAGTTGCGGAAGTTGACTGCACAGAGGATCCTGAACCTGTCACCGATCCTATTTCTCCAACACCTCCGTATCCACTGCCAACAGTTGCGGAAGTTGACTGCACAGAGGATCCTGAACCTGTCACCGATCCTATTTCTCCAACACCTCCGTATCCACTGCCAACAGTTGCGGAAGTTGACTGCACAGAGGATCCTGAACCTGTCACCGATCCTATTTCTCCAACACCTCCGTATCCACTGCCAACAGTTGCGGAAGTTGACTGCACAGAGGATCCTGAACCTGTCACCGATCCTATTTCTCCAACACCTCCGTATCCACTGCCAACAGTTGCGGAAGTTGACTGCACAGAGGATCCTGAACCTGTCACCGATCCTATTTCTCCAACACCTCCGTATCCACTGCCAACAGTTGCGGAAGTTGACTGCACAGAGGATCCTGAACCTGTCACCGATCCTATGCCGCCAACACCTCCGTATCCACTACCAACAGATGCGGAAGTTAACTGCACAGAAGATCCTGAACCTGTCACCGATCCTACACCACCAATACCCCCGTAGCTAGTACTAACAGATCCAGAAGTTGACTGAGCAGAAGATCCTAAAAATGTCGCCGATTCTATTCCTTCAGCACCTCCGTATCCACTACCAACAGATGCTGAAGTTGACTGCACAGAAGAACCTGAACCTGTCACAGATCCTGTGCCACCAAAACCTCCATAGCCACTTCCAACAAATCCTGAAGTTAATTGAGCAGAAGATCCGGAACCTGTCATTGATCCCACGCCACCCAAACCGACCAAACCGCCCAAACCGTCATATCCACTGCTAACAAACCCCGATGTTGACTGAGCAGAAACTCCCAAACCTACCACCGATCCTACACCGCCTAAACTGCCATAGCTACTACCAGCAGATCCTGATGCTGACTGAGCAGAAATTCCCAAACCTACCACTGATCCTGCATCACCGCCATAGCCAATTCCAGCAGTTCCTGATGTAAACTGAGAAGAAGATCCTGAACTTACCACTGATCCTACAACACCTAAACCTCCATAGCTACTACCAGAAGATCCTGATGTTGATTGAGCAGAAACTCCCGAACCAATCACTGATCCTACACCACCAATATCACCGTAGCTACTACCAACAGATCCAGAAGTTGATTGGGCAGAAGATCCTGGAACTGTCGCTAATCCCACGCCTCCATTACCTCCATAGATACCACCAAGAGATCCTGAATTTGCCTGAGCAGAAGATCCCGAACTTGCCAACCATCCTATACCACTTTGACCTTCATATTCAGCCAATATTTGTCCTAAAGTATACTGGTCGAAGTATCCTGGTCTTCCCACGCCCCCGTAATTTCTGTAGTTAACATTGGGCCTAGAAGATCCTGTACTTGACTGAGCAGATGACGTTGAGGATGCTGCCAATCCGGTACCACCAAAGTGTCTATAAATTCTTGTGTTTGTCTGATCTGATAATTTTGAAGGCCCTGAAATTTCAGTTTCTGAACCGGATTCTGACTCTCCAAATATTACAGTAGAAGATCCTGTTTTACCACTGAAGGAACGAGATTTTGTTGTTGAAGTTCGATCACTTGTTACTAAATCAGTCACCCCTGCGGTTAGTCCTCCTAGAAAATAATCTGTAAGTTTCTCGGAGGTTCCAGAGGCACTGGTTGCTGTGGATACTACTGAAGCAGCGGCAGACACAAGTCCGGTTCTCAGCTGCGATTCAACCTGCAATTCACTTGTCAAACCGCTGCCGGAACCTCCAGAAACTTCAATGGCACTTCCGGAATTAGAATCTGTAAAAGAGAAAGTTGTTTCTCATATTGATCTTGATCACACTAGGTTGCAAAATTCAAATAAATACTCGAAGTGAGCTGAATTTGTAAGAGTATCTGTTTGAAATGGGGCGGAATAGCGCAGTCGGTATAGCGTCTGGCTACGGGCTGGACGAACAAGAGATTAAAGTTCGAGTCCCGGTACGATCAAGAATTTTTTCTTCTCCGCGTCGTCAAAACTGGCTCTGGGGCCCAGCCAGCCTCCTATCCAGTAGGTATTTGAATTTGAATTTATTTGCATTCCATAAACCCTAAGCAGGTTAATACCTTTGGATATGGAACAAGTCAAAAGAATACCTACTGGTACAACTAATTTTATCTTAAACTAATATAGCTTAATTCTACATTATTCTCTATTTACATTGAGATATTCGTCTACAGAGTAAAAGCAATGAGCATGCAGATACCGGTGGTTCTTCCCCCGGGGATAAAGCGGCCGTGGTTTGAAGGTAACCACTCACCTCCAGCTAATGCCGAGGTCAAGAAAATGTGTATCTATACATCCACTCCCCCATACGCCTTCATGGCATAGTGCTTAATTAGTTAAGCACAGGAACAACTTTACCTTTTTACCTTATGTGTTTGAAAAGTTGCATTGTCTAGAATGAAAATAAATATCAGCTATGATTCATTCTGGGGCAAAGTGAAGGAATCGTGATTTTCAAGATTTCGCAATAACGTTCAGTTTAGTCAACCGTTGTTTTTATGAGTGGTCGTCAAATCTAGTCTTTTTGGGAGGGGGGAAGATTCGCATAATACAAAAGAGCGAATACTTCATATCCAGTTGTCTGGATTTTGTCGTTGTATAAATGATAATTATATTCAGTGAACTGGAAACAATAAACTGGAGAATGATCAAGGCTAATTTAAATGCATTATTGTGGTATTCGCCGGAAGTGGCTGAGGAAACTCTCAGTTAGGACAACTGTTAACCCAGCTAAGTTTTGAACCTGGGATCTACTGAATGCAAATCACGTTAACACTTTGGTAGCCTGCCTGTTTGGTGAAACAACTGAAACAGTTCTGAACACCATTTTTTAATAGAGATTTCTTATATCGCATCGCTGTACATGCGTTCCACTGTCGTAAATTTAACGACACACATTTGAGATTACCTCTGAGTTCATTACCACAAATAATATTATTATGGCGATAGTGACAGAGAGGAACATGCAGACGTGATTAAGAATACATGGGAATATTCGTGATGTCACAATGACAACTTTTCCTTCTTACCATAGATTTTTGAAGAGTTTGATCATTTAATTGCATTAAAAGGATCAACTGGTTAAACCTGTTTAGATAAATCCATATTTATTCAGTGAGTCAAACAAAAGGCATTAATACAGACTGTGAGGAAAAGGTATAACTTTTTGAATGTAAACCGGTGTTACATATAGCACTGGTTACTGGTACCACTTGATTTAAAATTACAAAACTCTGTAGTCTGACCATAGATTTTATCTATATGTTTCTTGTAGATAAGGACTATTTCTCTAAACAGAATAAACCGATTGGTTTTTGTAATGGAAAAGCAGGATATTTCCTGTGAAGTGTAAACTGAATTATTGTACCTTATTTAGACGAATTTCATGGTTCAGAGGTATAAACACTATTCCGCACATAAATATAGGTCCTATAGCACCAAGCATTTCGCATGAAATTGTAACACAGATATGTTCTGTTAGATTTCAGATTCTAACGGCAGCGACTATGAGAAATATATATATATATATATATTCTGGGATGTGATGCCATGCAGTTTGGTATAAGTTTACCTACGTTTAATGGGAACGACACTTCTATATTTCAATGGCGATCAGTAAGCCAACCAAACAAGGAAACATTCTGTAAATGTAGTTAGTTAATTAGTCCTCCATTGCAAAGTTCAGGACTTATACAGTTTACAAAGTGTCGTTATATAAGTGAATAAACAAAATATAAACATCCTACAACCATCAAATGCAGAAAAACTATAAATAGATCATATCCTCTGTGAGATTTTAACATTAGAACCGAGCCTGCATGTCTTAATTTTTTTTCCTTGGCACTACAGCCCCAGTGGGCCTAGGCCTACCTCCATGAACTTCTCCGTTCACTTCGGTTTTTCTAGTTCTTACACATTCGGTAGGACTCCTTGGGCGGGCAATCAGTTCGTCGCAAGGCCTCTACTTGTAGACAAACACAGAAAAACGCACATACACAAACTAAATATCCATGCCCTGAGTGGGATTCGAACCCACGATCCCGGTTTCCAAGCGAGCGAAGACAGTACATGCCTTAGACCGCTCGGCTACCGTGACCGGCGCATGTCTTAATTACATGGCTAATATTTTACTTATTAACATTCTAAATTTACAAGTGGTTCCCATTTAATTCTAAGTAAAGCACTGCTTTTTATGAACGAAATGTAAACTCGAAACGAAGACTTCTTGAATATGACACAGATAATTTAGACTGGAAAAGTACTGCGTTTGTACGCATGTAATGTACACTCTACTTTCTCCCAAATATCTCTCGAAAACTGACTGACCTTATACTCGCTTTCTTTCAGATCAACACATGAACAATTCTTAGAACTGTTTAGTACGTCAGTAGTTATTTACTACAGTTAGAATTTATCCAGTGTCTGCTGATGTGCAATTCTATACTTAGCATTGAATTTCATGTCATAACTGGGGAAGAGATGCATTACATTCGGGAAAATAAGATTAATACTAAGCCAATTCAATATTTTGTCTTACCCAGAGCAAGCGTGACGGACAGGCATATCAGACCATGAAAGATGCGCCACATGTTGGGAGCAGGAGATGTTTACTGTCATGTGGGTGCTTTCAACACTCGACAGCTACCATAGGTACTGTGATTAGGGTATACATGACACTGTGTATCTCTGTATCTAATCGACAGGACACTCAAATTGCTTGCGGTGTGCAGCTGATAAAGCTGTCGTTATGGCTATGTTTTTCAGACGTAACACTGATGTCTCAATGTCAAGTCTCACAGATTTCATCAACTTAATTGCTTTCCCAGACCAGACTAAATGACCACCGTATTTCCTCAAATATAAAGGGCATATTTAGCGTACTTCTCTTTCGACTAACTCTATTCCTTGTCGAAAAGTTAATTGTCGTCAAGACTGCCAAGAAATCCATCGAATTTTCCTGGAATCTTAGGATCAATACCCTGTTTTGAGAAAACCTATCTTGAGATTCGTCTTAATATTATAGTCTCATACGCTTAAGTTTTCAGAGGTGTATATTGATTTTCGGTTCTCCTTCGAAAATTGTGTAAGAAAGTTTCATCTCCAAGGCAGGCTACATGGGATAGCTAGGTCAACCTTATTGGCCCTTTAATGCTCGATAAAGGGCGTATATTATGATGTGTTTCATTGGCCACTTTTATTCGTTCCCTTGTTGCACTCTCTTCAAAATATTTCACTCAACATCCTGCTCAGATATCCTTCATCTGTGCTCATCCAGCAAGGGAGAAGCTTATTCTCATCACCCATACAAAACAAGAGACAAAATTATAACACCTCTCGTATTTAGTAAGGTGCAAATTTACACTATGATCGCGCTAACATCTGAAGAAAAGAATCCTACTATCAACAACAAAATGGAGACCTTTCGAAATTCTGAGACAATGGTGAGACTGATATTACAGGATTCTTAAAGTACGTGCAACTCTTCTTAAAAAAATATGCAACATTTTTTTTTCTTGCTTAATAGTTTGTAGGCTGCAATGTAACAACATGGCAGCAGTATGTTTACTTTTTGTTTGACGATGGTAACAAATAAAACATTTGAGTTAAGAACATGAAATTTTATATCAACAAAAACAACAAACAAACTCCGTTGTTTTAGTCCGCAAGCGAACTATACCGACCGAACGACCGGCGCTTGTCAGCGAAATTAGTGCCTCAACATAGATCGTAAACCATATCTGTAAATTCTGCGGGAAATGTTTTAATGTTAGTACACAGAGTGTGGAGACGTAAAGTTCTTTCGAAACGTCGGTACATATCTACGAATTTACGCATCTCATCTCAGACAGCAATCTTAATGTTTTCCGCCTTGAGAACCTGAAATCTCAACTAACCAACAACATTTTTTTTTTCATTTAATGAGGTGGGGTGAGATTGGATTGACTTTGTACGTCGGTCACTAATTGGCTTATTGTGTCAACCTTTCATAATACGTGAGTATGGAGTATTTGGTGAATGAGAATTGGCAGAGAAAATCGAAATACTTGGAGGAAACATGCGCCAGTGTCACTTTGTTCGCCACAAATATCACTTGACTTGAGCTGGGACTGAACCCGGGCTGCAGCAGTAGGAAGCCGGCGATTAACAGCCTGAGCTATGGTACGGCCAACGAACCAAGAAAGTTTCTAGCAATACGGCTCCAACGGGACAGGAGACTGAAGCTGGAATATCGAACCTCTGGTCTATATTTATGGCCTTTGGAATCTCTGCTTGAGCAATGGTTTTCATGCTTTTCTTAAGTCCTTCAGACAAATACCGGGAGAGTATCTTAATGCAGCCTAGAGTCGCTTCCTTCCAAAACCTTTCCCATCACCACCCACAGCCATCATTCTGTCCATTCAGTTCTACATCGTGGAAACGTAACCTAAAAACCAGTGAGTCATTTTTGATGTCAGAAATCTAGGCTCTGTTCCGGAGTGGGAAAGTTTCCTTTCTATTGCCAATCCTCGGGGGTTCACTGAAGCGACAACACGACTCACTGCCATTATCAGACAGATGTAAACATCCTGATGATACCTATAAATACATAACATTCCAAGAGCTTAATAACAGTCAGATTTAAGGTTCCAGAAAATGAAGAAGAGCTGTTTAGTTCTGGGTTTCGTGACGCTTGCAACTGTCAATGCAGCAAGTAAGTAATTGGATTCCTCTGTTTTCAAAGCTGCTCATTTGAATGTTGATTTAAAGCATGAAGTTATTAAGGTTGAAGAAAATCTGAACTGAACTGAACGGACACATGAACTTCTGGTTGATAATATTAGTTTACTAGACACAAACATAAATGTAATTAAGAAAAAACATATAACGTAGAGAGAAGCTAGGAATTTCTTGACCATCTGAAATTATAAAACTTTAATGAGATCTTCTATCATGCAATTATTTAGTCAGACAGAATATATCATTAACATATGTTTATATTAATTATAAATCAAATGTTGTATAACGAATAGAAAACTTAAAACTATTATGTAGAACGGAGAAGATTATAAATGTATACAATATTAATAGAATCACATTTTGAGCAAGAAAGGCGATAATATTGAGATAGATTTTAGGATTGTTGATGACGTTTGGTTCTGGTTGTATTGGAACTTCGAGTTCTAATAACAGTGAGTCAGGTTATATATTTACTTTTTAATTGCCATATTTTAATTGTCTAGGATATCTGAAAATTTCAAGAAGAAAACAAAATTGTGATTAATTCCGTTATAAACATTTTAGTTTGTAGCTGAATATTTAAGCTCTGAATCGTCTCCTACAGCCCCTGGGTCATAATTTTTGCACCTACTCATGTTGACCTACGTGACTCAGGATAAAAATTACTCCACGCTGCAATATTTCTCTGTTTCTTTGCCTGCAGTAATCCCGCCACCCATAAGTGAGGCAGCCTATCATGCGTTTCGTGACCCCACATTGGATATTGAAGAAGATGCGAAGGCTGGGTTACGTCCGTATAATATAGATGTTTATATCGCTGAAGACAACAATAGAGACAGTAAGTACAGTCTGATATACTTAAAAGGCAGAGCCACATGTCCAAAGAATAACTGCACTGCGAACAAGCTCTGTTTAGAAGATGCAAGAAATTGTATTCAATTTGTTCTTATATGTGTCTGACTAAACCTGCTACAGATTGAACCCATCTACTTTCCAACATCTCGTGTTGAGGTTAAGATGACATATGGCTATCCTTTCTCTACTTAATCAAAAACATTTTAAATATTACTTTATTAGCAGTATTAAAATACAGTTAACCGGGCAACTATGTCAATAACTGGTGGATTTACTATCTTACTAACTCAATGGTACATAGTTTCCTTAAGATATTGAAAGCTATTCAGCTAATAAATTCCAAGGTTTATTAATATGAAAATTCGTTATACTTTTTTAACTTCTTTAACATGATCTACTTGTATTACCATTCTAATATTATCCTTTTATTTGCGTCTATGTTTTCTAGGCGATCCCTTTGCATGAGACATCCGAAAACAATATGTGCATATATTTCTTACTTCCATTTTTCAGAGCACATCCATCTCATGTAGCTTTGTTGAAACGTCCCGAAATGTAAACTGCTTACTATTCATTTCAAGCTCTTTCAACAGTTGTGTTTGGTTTTCCAGCTATTCGGTCGAAACGTCTTGTTGGAAGTTTTGGATTGGGAGGTTCAAGAGCCCAAACTGCAACATATAGTTTGGGAGGAGGGTATGGTGGCCTCGGATACCCTGGTGGATTTGGTGGACCTGCTTTCGGAAGCCCTGTTGGATCTGCTTTTGGAAGCCCTGTTGGAGGCGGTGGATTTGGTGGATTAGGAGGATATGGAGGTCTGGGTGGAGGTTTCAGTGGATCAGCTGCTCAGAGTTCATCGAGTGCCTTCGGAACTAGTGGTGGTATCTGGGGTTAGAAGTGCGTTTGTATGTAAACTGAAGACTGTACTTAATACCTTCAACAATGGAGACTCTTTTTCCTTTACTTTACACGCAGGGTACCTCGCTTACAATCACTGACCTTTTGTTTTAGGCTCATTTCCTGTTCGGTTCGGTGATTGTAGTGACTGCAGTGGAGGTATAGCTCTAACGTTCTTTACATCTGCACTAGATTTACGTGAGTGGTCAGCTTCACGTCCCTGCCTGTTTACCCCCGGGGGAAGTAGCACCCGATGCCCATTGGGTGGGAGGCTGGAAGACGTGAAATATTACCCCTATTTAAACTCCAGAAATCCTAAACTCGTCCCATGTTCGGTATATATATTCAAAGGGCTTTTAATTTCTACCGCTATTCCTGGATAATAATTTATCAATAGTTATCAGTTCCTCATTTTATAATTTTATTTGACCCATTTTCATGAATTTTGTAATAAAATTCCAAAACGTTTTTACAGGTGTTACTATTGCGGTCTCATTTTTAAACATTCTATTCAGAAAATGCCATTTAATACAACATGTAACTGAATCACTAGAAGATTAATTCACCCAAAATATTTCGGTTTTAAGTCACCTTCAGGAATGTCCAACCAAATTACTTAAAGGATTATTCTTTCAGAATTACATTAACAATATCAAATAAAGTTTGAAACCACAGCCGTATACCTACATCTAAAACATTAAAGATATGCTATAACAGTGTGCAAGTTGAACATACACTTTAGAGGAGTTATTTTTTTTATTATAGTTCATATCTTCTAGCAAGAAAAGTTCGGATCTTGAATATAAAAGAGAATTTATACATTTGCATATATAGAAATTGAATCATTAAGGGACGAACTGAAACCGAGGGACAAATTTCTCTGTCTGATGTGTAACTAAACTTGATACACCAACCTCTTCCGAAAATACACATGCGTAAAGAGTATCAGATGTTATATACACGTACGCGGCACTTGAAGAGTAGTAGTAGCGATCAATCAGTCTAAAAACATGGACACTTCTCCTATTGTGGGGCGGTGATGCGGGACAGAGTTCAAAAGGTATGTTTAATAAGAACACTACCAATGAATGGCAAAATAAATTACTACATAATCAATCATATAAAACATGAATGAATTAATGCGCAAAGCTATAGTATTATTATAATTGTACGCTCGGGATAGCGACTGCCTACCGGCTGGAAGACCGAGGACTAGGAGTTCGAGTCCCGGTAGAGTCAGGATTTTCTCTTCTCCATTGTCCAGATCGGCTCTTGGGCTCACCCAACCTCCTATCCAATGGGTACCGGGGACTCTTTCCCCGGGGGTAAAGCGGCCGAGACGTGAAGCTGCCCACTCACCTCCAGCTAGAGCCGAGGTCAAGAAAATGTGATCTATACGTCCACTCTCCCATATGCCTTCATGGCGTAGTGCTTAATTAGACAACTTTACCTTGCCTTATACTGCCAGAATACCAACATCAAGAAGATGCAGATTACGGTGAAAACTAATTGTTGTAATGTATTAGTTTTACTTATAAGCTTTGTACTCTATTTTAATGCTTTAAATATGGACATAAGATTGTGGTTAAAAATTTATTTTAGAAGATTGGCAGTGTAAAGTAAGTAGGTAAAGGTATCCCTGTAACAGGACGTGAAGGCCATAGGGTTGTGAGATGTAGAGGTTCCCACATTTTCTAGACAATCGGTTCACAGATGGCGGCAAGGCCGCCCTTTACCCCAAGGAATATTCCAACAATATTCCTGGTACTCATTTCTGTTAGTGGCTGAGACGACCCCACGGCCATAGTGCGGCTGGAAGGATTTGGTCAATTGAAAAAAATCCAATGACCTCATCGGGACTTGAACCCGCGACCTTCCGGCTTGTAGCACAGTGCCTCAACCAGTATTTTTTAAAAAATGATTTCTTTCAATTATTTGGTTTACACAGTCTTGAATACGGCTTAATTTCGAAAAATATGTTGGGAATAAATAGCTACTTTTGGATTTGAGATTCTCACAGCGGTGGCTATGAAGAGGTGTATCTTCCGGGATATAACGCCGTGTAGTCCGGTTGAGATGGGCTGGCGTTTCGGAAGAACATATGACCTCCAGCTTCAAGATCGAAAAGTGAGTCTAGAAATAAACCATTGTAAAGAAGGCGACAAAAATATTTCTTCGTGCTTCATGCTGGTTTCTTTCATCGTTTATTATAAATTTGAGGCTGTATGTTCCTCTGAAACGTCTGTTGAGTTTCACCAGACTACACAACGCTAATCTTCTGAATAATTTATTCATTAAAAATATGTTGTATGAGATGGTACTTTAGGAATAGAATGAAAGTTCTAAATAATTTCTTCCACTACATTTACATCTTGCCCTGAAAATACTACTTCTCCTATTTCTTCAAAATTTCCCCTTCAAAAGCTGTCTTTCCAGTCTCATTTGCATTTCCTTTCACTGTACTTGTGTACCCGATTCAATTCCTTATGCAGACCTTCTGCAACAGAAGCACATGATACACCGTCATACAAAAATCAAGATCGACATCGTAATATTTCCCACTTTTCGAACGCACAAATTGTTTATGCTCTTGTAAAATATAAGAAATCCGTGGCCTGTAGTCCGCAAGCGAACTATAGCGACCGAGCGACCGCCACTTCTCGGCGAAGTTAGTGACAACTTTTTCCGATAGAGGGTGTCACGTGGTCAGCGCAACAGATCCCCACGGCCGTTAATCTCGGTTTTCTAGACCGGAGCCACTATTTCTTTGAAATAGCTCCTCAATTATCCTCACGAGGCTGAGTGTGTCCCGTTTCAGACACACTACTTCTCAGAAAATATGGTAGCGCCGGGAATCGAAACCCGGAACCTCTGGATCTGTAGCCAGGAACTTTGACCACTAAACCACAGAGGCGGTAGTCCATTAAATCATGTGTAAATGCATATGTATGGAAGTACACCACTTTTATTCACATACATTCCAAACAAAACAGCATAAGAAATATAAGTGTTATTATTTATATTATTTTAATTGTCCTTCAGTCTTGACCGGTACGAAGTGTACATTGCAGCCATTTCTACGGGAGATTAATTTGATAAGAATTAGATTTTAAAAGAACATTTTGAACTTATTGTGAAACATCCTGTATTTAGAGTTCACATCACCCATATGCTCTTCTGGGGATGGTAGGGGCAGTGTTTCACAGAAATTTCAGGAAAGACGACATTCCAAATGTAAACTCTTTGAAACACGCGTGTTGTTAATTGGAGAGTCTGGCGCAAACGTGACGTACATCCATTACGCAAATTATGAAGGAAGATCAGGTCACATTGTAACTGATCACAGTCCATAAATCAGAACAGTTAGATGTTCATCTCTCACGAACATAAATTCTATAATTTCATCTGTACAATTTTTTCAACTATAGGTCTCTGCCGTTATATTCGAAACTTTTGTTACAATTACCTCCACACCTCAACTAATCCCATGGAACAGAGTTCTTTGAATATGAGTGCGTGAAGTGGCTTTGGTTATCCTGTCTGCATAAGTTCTAAGCATGTTCTGTTCGTATACAGGTTGTCACGAGGTTATGACTCAGTAACTAAAAATAACTGGTTATGGATCGGATGATTGAATTTATTGACACTTTGTTTACAATCACTCTTAATCACAATAAATTACAACAGTTCACAATCAATTACTGCCTAAGACTCGCTCCATTCTGACCGGACTACGAGTGTCTTCTCTCCTAGTCTGTCTTCTATTGTTACTGACTTTGTTCAGGTTTACGAACGAATTAGTCCTTGATTCTCCTTTATATGGCTACTCCTTTCTGATTTAAGAATGGATTACGAATCTATGCTTTCTACAGTTAAAGTTAAGCTTAAAGTTTTGTTACGACCGACAATCAATCTGCCAGTCCGTCTTGGCGTCAAGCACTCATTTGGGACTTAAGATCAGATTTTTGTTTCTTTCAGACAGTTGTGGGTTTGTTGATGCGGGGCGCCCTCTCTGACTAGAGGACGGATCTGAATTTTACAATGTAGAATTACAATATATTTGCATTATACATGTTATTACATGAAAGTATACAAAATATATACAAGGCCTCTGTCAGATCGTTCCTTATCCTTAGTAGTTTCCGCCTATGAATTCTAGTGGTCATTTGTTACATGAGATTTAAGAACATTTTTGTAATGGCCACTGTTTTTCCTCCTCTGACGCATCATCTTTGAGTTCTGTCATAAATATTCTCAACATATGGCCTAGAGGCAAACTGTTTACGTTTGAAGCTCCAACTGATTGACGTGTTACTTGCTGTTCGTGTTCTCAATGCGTTCTTATATGCACGGCCGCTTATATAGTGTCCCGTATCGTAGGAAAATGTCTGTTGAATGTTCATTTACACGGAAACGTTTGTTGAACGTTCGTTTACGTGCAAAAGTACATATTTTGTACCTCAGTTTATCCCTAGGAATCTACCTCCATGGAAACCTGTTTTGTANACACAAACACAGAAAAACGCACACACACAAACTAAACATCCATGCCCTGAGTGGGATTCGAATCCACGATCCCGGCTTCCGAGCGAGCGAAGACAGTATCTTAAAGATATTCGTAATAATTCCGTATGTTGTCTTGGATGTACACATGATTATACTGTATATAAACTTCGTCCGTTAGAACGTTAATTTCAATTTCGTTATATCTGAATGCCTTTAAGCCAGAATAATTACACAGTTTTACGGCTAGTGCTCACGCAAGAAGCAACATCGGCAGGCCTGCAGAACCTGGGGCGCTAGTTCTTGTTTGCATTCTTTTCTAACCGGAACTCAGATTTCACAAGGTGAACAAAAATTCATTTCTCCACCTGTTCGTTATTGTTTCTCAAATATTCTTAGTTTATTTAAAAATATATTTTAAATTGCGGCCATTAACATCCCTACTTTGCGTTCTGGTGGTGTTAGGTTCTATTCTGGGTCCGGAGAGCATTTTTCGGACAGTTCTTTCGGGGCTCATAATGATAATATCCTAAAATAGGCCACGATCGCTTCCTATCCTTCCTAACATAATATAGGTCCTTATTATATTATGTGCACCACCTAGTGTGTCTAGTGTTCAGAGTTCCTGGCTACAGATCCAGAGGTCCGGGTTCGATTCCCGGCGCTACCAGATTTTCTGAGAAGTAGTGGGTTTGGAACGGGGTTCACTCAGCTTCTTGAGAATAATTGAGGACATATTTCATGGAAATAGCGGGTCCGGTCTATAAAACCGAAATTAACGGCGGTGGGGATCCATTGTGCTGACCACGTGACAACCTCTATCCACTAAAGTTGGCACTAACTTCGCCGACAAGTGGCGGTCGCTCGGTCGGTATAGTTCGCTTACGGACTAAAACCACTGAGTAGTAATTATCTTATGTATAATGCGACAACATTTTACAGATCAGGAGAAGATAAATCCTGTCCTACTGGATATCATTCCTGCTTTACAATGTTCTCCGCCTTTATGTTCAGAGTGCCAGAAAGGGAGTTTACAGCAGTAACGTATTTCGGCACTCGCTGGAAATGATGGATAGTTTCATGCTTCAGTCACCTTTACCCTTGGTAACCCATCGAATAGAAAACTCCAGTGCTTGTGAAAGAATCCATGATACCTTAAAGAACACTAGAACTCCTGCAATCAATTCGAGATCACGAGACTTAACTCATTACATACTGAATTTTTAGTGAAATCAATCTTCTAACACAATCCCATGCTGATATAAAATTTCTGTTGTTTGAAAACTCGAAATAGCTTTGTGTTTGGAGACGGTAAAATGGTTTTCTTCACTGAATTATTAAACACTAAATTAAGGCAAAAGTGACTAACATTTCTGAGACTTCTTGAACATTTTCGTAACAAGCTTATTTTTTTTACGTTGAGGAGTTATTAGACCTACGCCCAACCCTCAAGCTGGAGGACTACAATTTGTCGGATGTCCGCGATAGCTTATTCAATATACTGGCAGCTTCCCTCCATATCTGGAGGGCGTCTCCTCCATCCGCAACCTTAGGACGCGCCATGCTGTTGTGACAAGGGGCTGCATAATGAGGAGCTTCGTAACTCGTATTCTTCTTCAAGTATAATTAGAATCATCAAGTCAAGGAAGATGAGATGGGCAGGGCATGTAGCACGAATGTGGGAGAAGAAGAAGAATAATTCATACAGGATATTGGGAAAACCAGAAGGAAAGAGACCCTGGGAAGACCAAGGTGTAAGTGTGTGGACAATATTAAAATGGATCTTAGAGAGATAGGATGGGATGGCATGGATTTGATTGATCTGGCTCAGGATAGGGACCAATGTAGTGCTCTTGTGAACACGGTAATGAAGCTTTGGGTTCCATAAAACGCTGAAAAGTTCTTGAGTAGCGGCACAATTGGCGGATTTTCAAGAAGGGCTCAGCTCCATGCGTGAGTGAGTGACCAACATTTATAACCGAGATATCTCGTGCAGTGTATGGAAAGAAATAAAATTTAAATTGTGTTCGTAAGAGGAAATGAATTTGTAACCATCCTGTTCAAACGCGTTCCGGTTCGCAGACCACAGTTCACTGGTCTGTTCACTTATAGCAGCGACCCCTAGAGGCTAATCCTCCTTACGTTTTTGACCACTTCTTTAACATGAAGTTGCAAAACTCGTGTTGTTGACCTTCCTCGTCCTGAATGAAAATCGGAGGAAAAGAGAAAAAATAAGATAAAAATGAGATCAATGATGAAGAACGAAAAAATCCAAAGAAGAACAGTAAATGACAAGAATGCAGCCAATGCCTGACCAAAGAAGTCAACCTGAACGATTGCATTGGAGAATCAGTGGCGACAATTTTATAGGTGCAAGGACATCACTAATTCTCGCTACTGTAATTGTCTTTACACGATTTGTTTGTTCCTCAATTATTTCTCCGCCTCGGTGCCAGTGTTCGCTTAAGATCCTATATTTCCATGGCAAGGTACAGCTTTTATTATTTAACCCTTTGCAATCAACTTGCAGATTAATCAACTCTTGAATCTTTACTTAAAGGTACCACACCAGAAGAGATCAGCTTGTATCTTTTAAATTAGTATAACATTTCTGACAGTAGGTGGCATAAAGTATGACACACCGACATTTAGACCAAGCAAAGTCTTTCATATGATATACTGCTCTTACATAGGTCATTTGGGGGAAGTGCAATTATTGTGGGATTTTATGTGCAACTGCGCTTACCGCTATTATCCCAGGTGTTCTTAGGAGGTGCTTTTGTGATGGGGCTTGAAACCCAAATGGTTAAACTCTCAAACACCTGTAATTCTTGAGAAATTTCGAGGCATTTTCTTTTCTTTCTTCTGTCTTCTCAAACATGAAATACATCCAGACAAGATGGACAGTAATAATAAGTGAGTTATCGATTTCGCAATATTGAAAAGGATAACGAAATCTAACAAATCTATGTGCTCAGTACTCTCACGCGGGAGATACAAGTAACTGATTCGAATTTCGGTTAGGATACCGGTTATATCTCGAGCCTGTTTAACAACGCTCTTTGAAGTTTAAGGTTATGTCCGATGAAGTGATAGCGATGAAGTGAATAGGATTAGAAAAGAAACGGTCTTAATATTGTAACGTGTGTATCCATTGCTAGGCAACGGCTCACAAAACACATTATCTAGGAAAATAATAAGCAAAGTATGCATTAAAGTAATATTAAAAGTCTCTTTCATGTGTCTTACAGTTCTACACATACAACGATTTATTTCTGAATTCATTCTTTACCATGTAATAAAATATAAACTATAAGCCATACAATTTTTAATTGTGGTTTTTACAAAATAATACTAAAAGATGCCGAACATATGCAACTACTTGTAAAATGAAGCATGATTTCTCATGGTTAGCAAGAAATAGTAGCATTAGTCGAGTAGAATAGTCATTATTCTCCCGTGTTTCCCTGCCTGAGGACGCCATGTTTTTCTCGAGTGTTGAGGAGAGTGACGGGATAATGATCCACAACACTCCACGAGTTCCCCCACAGTCTTTCCGTTTTATCATTCTTGGGCATGTTTCACAACATTCGGCGTTGCATAACGTCTGCAGTTGAAACAGCATCGTTAAATTGAACAGGAGATATCTCTAAAAACGAAGCAGGAATCCTAACCGCTACTTCTCAACGAACTCTGTGGAGATAAAGAAATGAAACCGGCCAAATGAAGGAAATTTCTTCTTAACATCACAAATGAAAGTAACGCACACATAACAAAGCTTGCCTGGAGACAGTCTCTTACTTCGAGGTCATACAATAAAGTTCAGGGAGTTATTAAAATGGATCTTAAGTATTTAGGTTAGTTTTAGTTAATTCAACTGATTCAGAGCAAGGCAGAGATACATTTTTTATTTATATTTCATAATGCCAGATGACTATTAGTGTAGGTTTAAAAAACTCTAAATACATTTTGTGTGCGTTTTTTATTTGCATAAAAATATATCTCCCCACTCTCCGAATTGACATAAACATCTAACGAAGGCGTGTCAGAACACAAAACTTCTACGACTTTAATTAAAAAACAAGTTGTAAAGAATGACTGGGGAACATTAAATAGGCCTAATAATTAATTTTATACGTTGTTTACTTAAGAGGGTTTGCATCGCTAACAGATATCTAGCGTGCACTGGTAAATAAAAATGCATAGAAAATTCTGGTCGGCAAATCTTAAAAACAAACAGTTTGGAAAATATAACCAAAGATAGCAAGACAATATTAAATGAAGGTGAAGAAGTGGAGAGAGAAGCTTTGACAGGATTTAGGATTGAATGGACTGCAGAGTTTTTCCGATTATGCTGAGAATATTTTTAGTTTTTCATTAATTTTCTCTTTGCACGTAGACTTTACGTTAGCGAATGAAAACGAAAATGACCATATATGTATGTCGTTTATGATACGACCCATGGTCTTCAACAGCTAAAATGTAGGGATCGCTGGTTCGGATCCCGCTTGATGTTTAGATATTTGACTATGATTTTTTTTTCCTGTGTACGTAGAGTGGTTATGAGCCAATTCCCTTAAAAGGGGTCCTGCAAATTGCACAAAAAATTAAAATCTTAGGGTTAATTTTGTATAGGAAAAAGGCGGAGGGATTAATCCGAGAGGGACGAAGTAAATATGTCCTTAACCCCTTTAACTCATTCCGTGGAAAGGATCCTATTTGAAAGGCAGATAGGCATTGCGATGTTGAAGAAATTCAGTGTTTTAAGATAGGCGAAGGGTTATTACCTACTTAGCAAGATCCCACTGCTGGTCAATGTGATTAATTGGATGAATTCATTGCACATTTTCACAATCTGCATACTTAAGTAAGGCCTTCATATTAAGATTTCTTCTACTTTGATTTTCCCAAAAATGTTTCCCTTCTAGTTTCCGATAAAGGTTTTGTGAACTTTTCTGGTTTCTTCCATTAATGCTACCTGCCCTCTCTATATGATGGCCGTTCAGATGCCCACCGAAATATGTGGTGAAAAGTAGGTTTTGTTTATGAAATTTTCTACAGTCATCAACCACTCTACGTATTATATAATGATCAAGTCAAGGAGGATGGGGTGGGCAGGTCATGTAGCACGATTGTGGGAGACGAGGAATGCGTATAAGATATTGGTGGGAAAGCCAGAAGGAAAGAGAACACAGGGAAGACCAAGGCGTAGGTGGGTGGACAATATTAGAATGGATCTTAGAGAAGTAGGATGGGATGGTATGAATTGGATAGATCTGGCTCAGGATAGGGACCAGTGGAGGGCTCTTGTGAACACGGTAATGAACCTTCAGGTTCCATAAAATGGTGGGAAATTCTTGAGTAGCTGCATAATTGGCGGCTCCTCCAGAAGGGCTCAGCTCCATGAGTAAGTAAGCAAGTAAATTATATATTTATATATATTATAATTCATTCGGTGTTTGTATATATTTGGTGGGGAATGAGAATACAAAATTAGGAATGAAATGACAATATTTTTTATAAAATTTAGTTGGTGAGGGGCATTCGGTGGAAAGTGGCCAAATAATGAAAAGAATCAGGTTCAAATTATGTAGCGTTTAGAAGTGAACATTTATCTTTGCGTTTGAAAAGTAAGGAGACTTAATACCATTTATTTTCTAATATTAATATTAAATGTTCTGATTGTAAATTTAAATTTTGGGCGGAAATGAAGTTAGTGCTTCAGTATGGTGTTAATATTCCTTCCATTACTCTAAGAATAAGTTCAAATTTTTAAGAGAAATTATACGACATAAAAAATAGCGGTGGTTCGCATTCGGAAAGTCCCAGGTTAAAATCCCTGCCCGGAGTTTAAGTATAATGTTTTCATTGTTTTCATAACCTTCCTCAATTTCCTCGAGGCAAATGCAGGGAAAGCATTTTAAAATATGCAACTATTACTTCCTTCAACTTCCTTAACTATTCTTTCTAGACCTTAAGATTCAAAAGTAATTAATCAGCTGACAAAGCTTCGTTCAACCAAAAATTACCACATTTTTTTTTAATTTATGCCGGTGCTGCTATAAAATTGTTATGCAGGATTAGATGTCCTAATTCTTTGTGTTAATTAAAAGTAATCTTAAGCTGACATTTACTTGGTCACTGATTTGTCTGCTTGAGCTAAGAGGTCTACATATATCGGGTAACTTGTAGCATGAAATGGTGTATCACTGGACTGGTTGAAGCCCCTCACTATATAAGCACTAGTCAGCAGAAGTCAATGCCCACTGCATTTCGGATGGCTTCACATTGAGGCTGATCTGCAAACAGAGGAGGACATGGGACAGGGGATATGCCTTCTGCTGGCCGCAGTGCTCTTGGTGACATCTGTGAACATCAGTCACATTCAGTTTGCAGGTAAACCGATCATTAGAAATATATTATGAGATTTCTGGGGCGAGTCATACAGTTTCATGCACCAGTGGTTACTGAGTGCACAGAGATGTGTAAAACTCGTGTATGTTCCGGGACATGTCTATAATTCGACCTTGTGGCCCGTGCTGCATCATCAGATACAGGAAATAACATATCACGTCATAGATAATTATAGCTGTTATAATCTATTTATAGTGGGTTAATGTAATTATTTATTGATATGTATACTGCCTCACATTACTTTATAAATAATTATTATAGATTATATTAGTCTTATCACGTTAGTTACAGCTTGCACAGGGTTGTATAAAATGGTATATATAATACGTTATTTATAATTGACGGTCGTAATATTTAATTATGTCGTTAACATATGGTAACATATTGTTCCTATTATTCTCGAATGATAACGTGAATTAATATATTTATCAACAATCTTAGTAAGTGTAGTGGTGGACTTTTTCGTGCTGATTACTTGTACAGGGTGTTCACGCGTAATAAATGCGTACAAGGCAGAAGCTCGTTAGACTAAATTTTCGAAATGTTATATTTTGGCGTCATGTTGTATTTTCTACTCAATTTATTTACCATCTCACACAACAACTCTGTAAGCAATTAACGACAGAGTTATTAAAATACAGATGTCTGATGACGACTTTAAGGTCGAGACATGTAGAAAAATTTTGCAACATTCTGTGCATAATTTATAATAATTGTATGCAAAGTTGTTGTGTGAGACGGTAAATATATATACGAATATGTACATATACTTGATCGCCTCTATGGTCCAGTGGTCAGAATTCCTGGCTAAAGATACAGAGGTCCAGGTTCGATTCCCTGCTCTACTAAATTTCTTTTTCTGAGAAGTAGTAGGTCTGGAACGGGGTCCACTCAGCCTCGTGAGGATAGTTGAGGAGTCAGTTCAAGGAAATAGCGGCTGAGGTCTTGAAAACCAAAATTAACGGCCGTGGGGTTTCGTTGCGCTGACCACGCTAAATTTGGCACTAATTTCGCCGACAAGCGGCGGTCGCTCGGTCGGTATAATTCGCTTGCGGACTAAAATAACTGATTTTGTTTTTTGATTATATACATATACTTAGATCATTTTTGTTTGACCCTTTGATTTCTTATTATTTTAATGTCTGGCATTCAATCAGATTCACGTTTATTTTTCTTCATTAGAAACTACTGGCTGAAAATAATTAAAAGGTTGACGAGTTTCCGAAATAAATCACATGTAGGAATGCTGTATATATTTGTCGATGGCTCTGAATCATTTAATTGCTGTCCAAACATTTTTATATCTGCAAATTAATTAATGATATATTAATGACATATTATTTGAGTAACGTGATCAGAGCACCAACTAGCGGGACATTTGTTCGTGACGCCAAACTGTTTCCAGGATTTTCAAACATAAATTTACGCGATCCCCCATCAATGTATGTACCAATGTCTTTTATGATGATTAATTTTGGCGAATTTGTATCATCACATAACAATTTATTTAACACTAACTGTGCTGGACTTTGTTTAAAAGACGACTTCTTCTTAAAAAAAGAAGAGAATTACCATGTACGAATATCTAGTTTATTTTCTCTCATTGATTAAATGTTATTGAAACGGACATGTTTCGGTTTTAACAACACACAGTCAATAGAAGGAAATAAATTATACATACTTAGAAGATAATTTATATGTTATTCTAAGATAGACATCATATCGGGAAAATGAACCTTATCATATATTCTTCATTCATTCATCAATGGCTCTACAATCCTTTGCTGGGCCCTGACCCTTTTTTAGTTTCGTAATCCTATACACAGCCGGTAGGACTCCTTGCTCGTGGGATCAGACCGTCGCAAGGCCTCTCTGCCTACACACAGGACAGCATAAATACAGAGTAAACTCACACAGACATCCATGACTCGAGTGGAATTCGTACCCACGATCCCAGTGTTCGAGCTGGCGAAGACAATTCATGCCTCAGACCGCGCGGCCACTGTGATCGTCATACATTCTTACACTTACTTACTTATGGAGCTGAGCCTTTCTTGAGAAGAAGCCAAATCTGCAGCTACTCAAGAATTTCCCAGCATTTTATGGAACCCGAAGGTTCATTACCGTGTTCACAAAAGCCCTCCACTGGTCCCTATCCTGAGCCAGATCAATCCAATACAGACAATCCCATTCTATCTCCCTAAGATCCATTTTAATATTGTCCACATAGCTACGCCTTGGTCTTCCCAGGGTCTCTTTCCTTCTGGCTTTCCCACAAATATTCTATATGCATTCCTCGTATCCCCTATTCATGCTACATCCCCTGCCCACATTTTTACACTTATACATGAATTATTCTGAAGAGTTTTACCTTCTGGAATACAACGCCGTGTTGTCCGTTGAAAGTCAAGTTATATTTCTGAGAAAAGTGTCGCTTTCATCTTCAGGGTCGAAGAAGCATGAAGCAGGTAGCAAGCAGAACTTTCAACGGAATATACGGCGTATTAATATGAGAGATAGAAAACTTCATAACACCGCTGTGAGAACCTCAATCCCGGTTTATATTTTTATTTGAATATATATTATTTACTGCTGGAAAGCCATGAATAGAAATTCTTTCACTCATCTCAGAAATAAATATATAGTAGAGAACTCTGTGCTTCTGAGTTGGAGATCTCGTGCATATAAAGGTTTGTTACCGCCATACAATATCTTACCGAAATCCATTGATCAGTGTGGGGTAACAGACATATAGACGTGCAGTTAGACATAACGTCTGTATTAAGGATTCACTTTACGTTCTTAGAAGGATTTCCTTCTTGACTCCTCCCCCTGCATCAGACTGTGGCCTTTATACGCGTCACTGGACTTGATGTTTGGGGTCAGTGTTCTCAGTAAAGCTGGTAAGTATTCCAGGAAATCCTGTCCTTTTACCTCGTACTCTTCATAACTTGATCTTCTGGTGCACTTTGTAACAGAATTCATTCCTTTTTTTTTCTTCTTGTTTTAACGTTAGTATAAATGGAAAACGTGTTTTCGATGACATTCCTCCAGCACGAGGCACTGCTTCCTGAAGCAAGTTTGGAATAGCCACGGGATTGTGTCACAGAGTGGAAGAAGTGTACATGTACACTGGACCTCCTGTTCTCCTGTTCGTCAGCCCATATGATTGCATGCCCCGTCATGGAGCTGAGCCCTTCTTGAGAAGCCACCTATTGTGCAGCTTCTCAAGAACTTACCAATATTTTATGGAAACTGAAAATTGATTACTATGTTCACAAGAGCCCTCCACTGGTCCCTATCCTGAGCCAGATCGATCCAGTCCATAAAACCCAATCCTATCTCTCTAAGATCCGTTTTAATATTATTCACCACCTACGTCTTGGTCCTCTTAGTGGTCTCCTTCTTTCTGGTTTTCCCACAAAAATCCTCTATGCATTCCTCTTCACTGTCATGCGTGCTATATGTTCTGCCCATATCATACTCATTGATTTGATCATTCTAATGACATTTGGAAAAGAGTGCCAGTTATGAAGATCCTCATTATGCAGTTTTCTTCAGCATCCTATTATTTCATCCCTATTCAGTCCAAATATTTTCCTCATCACCATGTTCTGAAATACCTTCAGTCTATGTTCATCCTTTAATGTCAGGGGTCAAGTTTCACACATATACAACATTACAGTTAAAATTATAATTTTACGTATTTTAATTCTCCGTTTTTATTCAGCAGACAAGGAGATGAAAAGCTCTGACCTGAATGGTAACAAGCATTACCCGAATTCAATTTCCTCTTAATTTCCTCATGATTCAGATTTTGATACTTTAATTTCGTCCCCAAATATTCTAACTTTGTTATGCTTTGAAAGGATCTACAAGTTGATTATGATCTGCAACGTTTATTTAAACATTTTTTAAACATGTATCAATAGAAATATGAGGAGATATTGATTCTATGAATTTTATTTATTTTTATGTGGTTAAGTTTGCAACAGTAGACTCCGGCATATATGTGAAATAACAGATTAATTTTCTCCAATTAAAGTCGATACATTCTATAAAATAATAAAGAATACATGCCTGTTGCATACTCTTGCTAGGAATTTCAGGCATTAGCAGGTCAATTTACCTTAAGGCACTTAATTTATATCCTGTTTGGTGCCAAGTATGACTCACTGGCAGGACTCTGGTTATCTTAACAGATGTCCTTCATAATTTTCCACCGGATTCTCCAGGTCAATATCAGGAGAATTTGTTGAAGTTGGCCGCTTTCTCCTAGGTACTTGTCAGTCTCTCTTCAATATTAAGTAACATCTGTAGTTGACACAGAATTCTTAAACAGTCTATAAACAGAACAAAGGAGCTGATATACAGCAGAACTTGACCCCACTGAAAATAACAAAAGTACGGATTCTTGAGAATTTATATCTAAATGACGATACTCTGCATAAATTGGTTACTGTTTGTTATGAATGCCATCTAATTACGTCACTTTTGTTCTTCAGAATTAAATCAGTTTATAGTTCTACGTCTACATAAAAGGGTAAGCTGGGATATGTTGTTGTTGATTGAATATTGGGTTACTTAACAAAGCATTTTTAACTGCTTAAATCATTATGAAGTTGAGTGGTGAAATAGTTGTTAATGGCAAAATTGAGATGAAGTGCTAGGAAGCGGTTGTGACCTATTTTAACCCATTGTCTGATCAGTCATTATTGCAGTACTTTCCAAGAGGGATTAAGAAAGAGCTTAGATCATTACAGTGGGTCTCCTGATTACGAAATACCTGTGGTAACTATTCGACTATCAATTTCTCTACTTGTACGGTCAACTAATTTAATAGGAATTTACTTAGGATAGGTGGGTTCTCTGTTGCAGCTGCTAACGCTAACTAGATACAGACCTGAATGCTCATAATCTAATAGAATACCAGCTACAGACTACTTAGGCATACTCCCAGTGCACAATGTAATGACAAGATGGAAAACCAGCAGGATCGCTCTATTGGGAGTTCCATAGAGCAGAAACACCAGCGTAGCTATTTCTCTTAAGAGACAACATAATTTAAATATGATTTTTCTTTCTACGTTTGCAGATGGAGTTGTACCAAATCGCAGACAAGTGCTGCCACCTATACCAGGGTACATTCCTGTGTACATTCAGCATGGTGATATGCCACCAGAAGACCCGAATGAAGCTGCTGGTGTTTTTCAGGTGGCCAGCAAAAACGCGCCTCCAAGAATGTCATATACCATTTATAGCCCCATGGCAACTACAAAAGTGTTACAACAGTCAGAATCAGCTCTAGGAGTCAGTGACAGTACCACCGACAGTTCTGTCAACAATGAATCTCAAGCATCAACCGGCGGCATAGGTGAAATAGTATCTAATGGAGTTCCAGAAGAAAGTGATAGCTATGAGTCTAATGGATCTAAACTGTAAAAAATAGACACGGAAGGTCAATATAAAAGTGTACAGCAAAGTAGGTACATAAGGTAATGGTGGACTCTTATTTGATGGTTCAATTGATGACAGTTTATCATGTCCATGGGTAAAAAGATGTTTATATTGTAATGGTTGTTAAACGTATTAGAAAGATGGTATAATTTTAAAATATATTAATATATTACATTTGTTAATTTCAAAATGGAAATCATTAAATAAAACACAATATAAATCACGTATTATTTATAACATATTTTTAAGGGTGGAGGTATTTACATATATATTGATGAGAACATAAAGACATACCAGAATGAACTGTTCATAAAATGAATATGGAGAAGATATGGAAGTAGCTTCATACTCCACATTCTTCAAAATCGAATGCAATATGTGGCCTTAAGAATTCTTGTAGCAATCCCAGCAAGAATTTTTAACAGATAATTTAAATAAGTAATAACTACAATTCCCTGACATTGCACTGGACAGTTCAGTTTGGAAACTGATACTCTAATTGCACTTTCTTGCCATTCATTCTGCTTTATCATAATCCAAAAGCACAATTTTGCTGAAAACAGAGTCCTGCACAGCTTAGCACAAAATCATATACAAAATGCAGTCAACCATTTAATATCTTCCAACTTGTTAAGCAAAATGTTGTTCTTGTCTTTGCAAGTGGCTTATATCTCAACATGTAACTGGAAAACATATCCGACTGTGAGACCCTGAACTGTAGCGTATTACTTGATACGTATTTCTGGAATTGTCTATGCCTATTCACCTAATAGAATCTGTTGCTTTTTCAGTTCTTGTTATTCACACCCAGGCCAACGATTTCTTTCTAATTCTGTCATTGCTTCCTTCTTTTTTCCTTGCTCTGAGTTACAAAACTTTGCATACTGAAGAATTTTATTTTTAAACGTATGTTTCCATAACAGGTCTACATTTTCAAAATTAGTACTTTTAATTAGGGTTTCACGGCGGTGACTATGAACAATGCTGTCTTCTGGGATGTGACGCCGTATAGATATTGTGTTAACCAACGTTTCAGAGGAAAGTATCACATCCATCTTCAGGTTATAAAAAATCCGCGAGCGAGGAACCAGCGTAAGCAGGTGGCTGCAGACTGAGTGCCAGTCAAAAACGCCTAGCTGTTTAAGAACAGTAACAGAAAGGAGAGGTGCCACTTGGGAATTCAATAGAGAGGAGAGGGGAAGGGTCTGTGGAGATGGGTCAGCAGGTAGCAGGCCAGAGCAGGTATAGGATTGTGTCTGTTTATAAAAACTGATCTGTCATAATCACCCGTATAAATTATGGGGCAAATATTAAGTTTCATTTGGCCTTTTCAGCAGGTAAGTAATTAACAGCATGCAACCGAGTCCTTCCTGATAAGTCAACGGTTGTTTAGCCACACAAGAGGTTTCGAGCATTTTATGGAACCTGAATGTTCATTACTATGTTCACAAGAGCCTGCCACTTGTTCCTAATTTGAGTCTCATGAATCCAGTCTGTTCCCCCACTCCATTACCTTTCTAGTTCTCACAAAGATGTTATCATTAAACTAAATCACATACAAGTTAAATTGCCAAGAATTGATTCGAGTTCTTCTTTTCAGTTCCTTCAGTGAATTGTAGAAGAAAAAACTTGTCAAGTGTGCAGAAATACTAGCTTAATCATTTGTAGATATTCTGGTTTATTTCCTGTGTTACATTCCTACGTGTAGTTGTTAATTTTGGAATGTTTTATGCAGTACGTGTCTATATATGACTGCAGGAATATGGAGGAATAAGTCATGTGTCCACTCCTGGATTTTGGGGAATCAATGAAAATTGAAGAAAAGTGTCACGTAATATTACTAATAATTAGAATTATGCTTAAATATGGCACCATTCATGTTTCAATATAGAAGCTAACAACTATTGGGTGATACATGAAAGGATATTAAGATGGCTGAAATGTAAGTGTGCAAGCCAAATTTCTGCCCCACCCTTGGGAAATTTTGTGTCAGCGCCCGTTAGTTTACAGAATTTCACTCACTGAATGCGTTTTTTTCTTGTATCTGTAGCATACGTATATGAGAAAGTACTGCACTCATGGAAAAATCGATCACGAGGGATTTACACGGTTTGAGCATCCCTCGAATACGAATGAGTGATTTTTGGAATGATGTCTGCATGCCTGTCTGTCTGTCTGTCTGTCTGTGTGGTCGTGAGCCCACATAGCGCCTATGCGGCTGGACAGACTGTACTCATATTCATTATTCAACAGTTTATCCATCCTAGGTTGGTATCCGGTGAATATGAACATTCTAGATAAAAAATTGGAGCCCTTCATATTGGCTTCTAAACACAAAATGGTGACTTTCACGAAAATAGCCACTACGACTTTAATTATATTTCAGTATTTTATCTGGAGCCGGGATATCGCAGTCGGTATAGCGACTGGCTGCGGGCTGGACGAGCGGGGGCTCGGATTTCGAGTCCCGGAAGGGTCAAGAATTTTCTCCACATTGTCCAGGCGAACACTGAGGCCCACATAGCCTCCTATCCAATGGGTGTCCGGCGATTTCTTTTCGGGAAGATAAAGCGGCCGGGACGTGAAGTTAAACACTCACCTACAACTAATGCCGAGGTCAAGAATAAGTGAATCTGTACATCCATGTCTTCATGGCGTAGTGCTTAAATAGTTAATCGCAAGGACAACTTTACCTTACATTCAATATTTTATTTACATCACGCGGAATCGGGAAAACTCAGCGACGGGCTGGAAGGCAAGGGTTCCATTCCCGGTATGGACCAGAGATTTCTTTCTTCTTCATTGTGTCCAGATCGGTTCTGGGGCCCATCCGGCCTCCTATCCTGTGACTACATGAGGTGCTTTTCACAGGGCGTAAAACTATCGGGCGTAAAGCTGACCACTCACCTCAATCTAGCCTCGACGTCAAGAGTGGTGGAACTCTACCATTCTCCTTAGTTAAACACAGGGACAACTCTGGCTTTTTAAGGATACCAAATTACTACACAAAACTACAGAGTTTGCATATTCGGGAAAATATCACGACGTGTAATAGGAACACAAATGCGAAGTGCCTGACCGGCCTTACCGGTCAGAGGAATATCACTTTTGTTCCGTAATCAACGATGAACTACAGAGCAACAATCGATTCTGTTTCCAAAGTAACGCAACGAAGGACAGTCGAACGTGAGAGACCATGTTCAATGTCTTTCGCCAACCTTTTATTTTCCTATCTACGCCACGTCTTTCAATTGATCTCAGTGAAAATTCAGTGGAATAATTTTTTCATTTTAATGATTTATAGAAAGAAAATGAATTCAGAATAACAAAGAAGGCGTTTTACTACATATGCACTTATAAATTCGTGCGCTCCTGTTTACTTCAGAATTATTTAACGTATAATGAAATTGGCCGAAAAAGACGTGCACGAAAAAGAAAAATTACCACAGGAGCAACCATGCAACATTAGCTTTTCGTAGATACGGTCTTTTGCAGTCACGTTCCCAGGACAAAGTAACGGAGCACGCGGAAACTGCGGAGATATTTCTTCTGGATTTCTTCACTATATGTTTTATGGTTTGAAGACAGACTATTAGAGGAATTCGTATGGATAAGGAATGAAGATAAAATCGACGAAACTGTAGAAGAATGTAAATAAGAGATGATAAAAAATTATAGGTATTGTCTTGGTGATATTGGCAAAAGCAATGTTTAATGTGTAATGTGTAAAAAAAAAAAAAAAAAGTCTTTATCTCTAAGAAGACTATTACCAATCCAGAGAGGTTAAACCTGTAACTTTGAGACCGAGGCTACGATAATGTGCCGTCTACTCAGAACTACGAGTACAATAGATTTTTTTTTTACTGGCTCTACAGCCCCTTTCGGCCCTCACCTCTGATTTTCTGTTTTATAATCATTTTACAAATGGTAGGGCTCCTCGGACGAGTGATCAGCGATCAGCTCGTCGCAAGGCCTCTACCTACACAGAGGATAACACAGACACAGAATAAAGACATACACGTATCAAACATCCATGCCTTATGTGGGATTCGAACCCACGACCCCGGCTTCGGAACGAAGACAGTACATGCCTTAGACCGCTCGGCTACCGTGACCAGCTACAACACATATAAGCGGTGGGGAAAGGTCAGTATGTAGCAGTGGTGGAATAATATGGTGGAACAATAATGCTGAGCTAAAGGGACTCGAAGAAACATGCTTCAGTGTCACTGCGTCGCCCTTGGATGAATCAGTGGCCCCGCAATCAGAAGTCGGGTTGTAACATCATGGACTACAGTTTGGTGTGACCTTTGGCACGGCCAAGTTGGAAATGGAACTGAAATATATGAAAGTTCTGGTAGTTAACAATTAGAGAGTAGAAAATAAATTAATCGAAGCAGATTGTCACATTTACGAACAATACTTTTTTTCTTAACTTCGTATATATTAGCCAAAGAATTGACATTATTACAACACTGGATGATTAGAAATGCTGGAACTTCATGTCAGTCGACAATACTAACGGTTTTCTGGGCATCCTCTATTAACGTCATAGGCCAGGCCGCGTCAGAGCTCAAGCGGTTAGTCGCTGGCTTCCCACAGCGGCGGCTCGAGTTAATCCCGGGTCAGGTCAAGTGGGACTTTTGGTGGACAAAGTGGCGCTGGGGCGGGTTTTCTCCGAGTACTTCGGTTTCCCCTGTCAATCTTCATTCCACCAATTCTCCATCATCATAATTACTCGGAGCAGGCTACAATAGGCCAATCAGTGGTCGCCGTGCTGAGTGGACCCAGTTGGACTTCACCCCCAACTAAGAGAATTAAAAAAATTTAACGTTATAGGGCTAAATAGTATTATCCGATCACAGTGGCCGCACGGTCTAGGGCATGAAATGTCTTCGGCCGCTCAAACACTGGGTCGTGGGTTCTAATCCCACTTGAGGTATGGATGTCTGTGTGCGTCTATTGTGTTTGTGCTGTCCTGTGTGCAGGTAGCGGCCTTGCGACATGCTGATATTCTACTCAAGAAGTCCTACTGACGGTGTAAAAGATCAAGAAACTGAAAATTCTGCCTAGACCCAACAAAGGGCTGTAGAGCCATAGATAGATAAATTCATATTGGGTGGCATCGAAGAGGTTAGTTTATTATATAGTTTGAAGGAAGTTAGTCATTTAGCTTTTATAATTTTGACTTCCGTATTCGAATCGAGGGCTGAAGGGAAGAAGGGAAGGACAGACCAACATTCACTCCCCATAATAATTTTGAAATGGCAACAGCAGTAGCAGCAGCCAAAACCCACGAACTTTCAAAGAAAATAAAATCTCGTCTCGTACTGCCGAATACACTGCCAATCTCATGCATGCGCTTCATGGCTGCAATGCCAAGAAAATGCTAAGAATTTCATATTATATGTGAGTGGATATATTGCCAGTCCAAATACAGTCTGTTGATAAAAGTACTAAAATCAATTCATTCGTCAATCCATTTGCTTATTCATCCGTTACAGCGTTCATATTCGTATGTCTTTAATAAAATTTATTTTAATAGCAATAAATGCAGAGACGAGGCCTTGTCATAGCTCACATCGTTATATACTTTGGCTTAATGCAGAAACTTCGGTTCAATTTCATGTAACTTCATGTGAAATTCGCGGTGGACGAAATGACGCCGCAGAAAGTTTTCTCTGATTTTCTTGTCTTCAGCTGTTAATCGCCATACCACCATTGCTCTACACTAATCTATCACCACTTTTAAGGTGAGAGAAAAACCCTGCCCAGGTAGCAAAATTATCACTTCCGCAGTGTTTGAGAGGCCTCTGTCCCGGCAATGGTTCGGTTGCAGAGTAAGAAAGTCTGTCCTGAACGGTCCTGAAGAGGGGACGGTTTGGGTCAGTAAAATAGGACTTATATTGGGATCTCTTGATCACGGTTATGAACTTTCGGTTTTGATAAAAAGCGGGGGATTTCTTGAAAAGTTAAGAAGCTACGTATTAACTTACCGAGAATGACCCTGCTCCGCGAAGTTGGTTTTAGTTGAACTGTCTTGAAGTCCCTGTAGATGATTTAGATGTACACCCCTGCTTATATTTTTACAATAAGGAGTATATGTGTATTAATTTCACACATCGTGGCGCAACACTGATTATGTTCCTTCCTCCGTCATTGTTCGTAACCGTTCATAACGGTTCACAATGCACAAGACATGGCATGTAGATCGTGTAGATACTCGGAGGAAAATGCGAAAATGATCCAAGTGGGTTGGAATCGTTGGGATTAAGAAACATGTGAAGCGTGTTAGTGTAACGGTACAAATTCGTGGTTGTAAGCGATATATTTTGCACATAATGCATTTGTAAGAAAGGAGCCAAATTGAATTCGGATATGAGTTGTAGGGTGCTGATAATTACTTTCTTTTTGAAGAGAATGAAGTTACAAAGTGCAAGACATCGTGTAATTGACCGTTGTGTTTTTGGTTATAACACCTGGTGGTCGGGTATGTAATGAAAGAAACCACACCTCCGAGAAAACCAAAAATCTTAGTAAATTAACCTAACCGATTCATATGTTTCTTCTGTCGATCGGTAAACAAAATTGTTACAGCTTGAAACGTCAGTGATTGGTTTATGACTTCTCAGTTTGCAGCCTGTATAGCCTAAGTATACTGAACCAAACTATCCTGTAATTAATGAACTTGTTTGTTTTCTTAGCAATGAAGCCTTCACTCATTTTGTAAAATTGATGCAGATTTGCTTGAAACATCTGCATAATATGGAAATAATGAACGTGAAATGTGGTTCAGATAAAGAAATGGATCCATCGTCTTCAGATTGTGAATTTGAGCCTCATAGTATAGATGGTGACCTCATTCAGAACATATAACACTGCCAGCATTTCATACAGTGAAGATGGAATTCAGGGTGAGATCCATTTAATTTGTTCTTCATCCATATTGCCAAATGCAAAGTAAAACATGTCACACATATTTCATACTTGGCAGGATCATACAGGTTCCATGGACCAGAATTGTTCATGAGATACTGGAATTGTTAGCTAATAGAGCAATGCCTCACATTTTATGGAACCTGAGTCTTCATTACTATGTTGTATCACCTGATGATGGCTCCATGAGAGCCGACAGAAACATGTTGCATAGCTGTAAAAGTAAAGTAAAACTATCCCTGTACCAGGCCGTGAAGGCTCATAGGGTTGTGAGACGTTGATGGTCTCACATTATCTAGACAATTGGCTCATAGATGGTGGTAAGGTTGTCAGCCTTACGCGCCAGCAGCGCTTTACTCCCCAGGAAAATTATTTAATTAATTCCTGGTACTCATTTCTGTTAGAGGCTGAGTTGACCCAAGGGCCATAGTTTGGCTGGAAGGATTAGGTCAATTGAGAAAAATTCAGTGATGTTATTGGGACTTGAACCTGTGACCTTCCAGCTTGTAGCATAGTGCTTCAATCAACTACGCTACCGCGTGCCCCCGTTGCATAGCTGTATCCAAATGAAATAAACTCAGTTGACACAAATGTGGAAGTGAGTTTAGTAAATTTTTATTGACAGCATAGACCAGAAGCTGGTGTGGCTCATTCAATTTCATTCCCTCCAAGTCTTTTTGGATCTTCCTAATGGCATATTCTAGAACAAAATTTAAAAGTAATAGCTTTAAAATATTCATTTTCCAGAAATTTTATGAAATAATAATGTGTAACAAAATTATACACTAGAGAGTGTAACATGGAAATTTGAAAAGATATAGAATCGCCCTGGAATATGCTGTCTGTCTATGAGAAATAATGTAAGAACCCTGTTTTCTGGCAGTTCAGTGTAGTGATAAAAATACTAGCACTTGCATCCTAGTAGTACTTTGTCCTATTGCAATTTATTTACACCAGAAATCTTACCCAAATTTATAACATTCAAATTTACTTAAATAATCTTCAATGAATATACAGTGAAGCATATGGAATAATACAGTTAATTTTCTTTTACAGAAGAATATGATTATAAAGAAAGAGGAACCAAATTCTGATAGTGAGACCCAAATATCTTCTTTCACAGAATATGAAGCCACTGATATAAAAGATGAAGAGATTTCTGTTACAGCATCATCTTCTGGCTTGAAGAGTGAAGCTAGTGTAAGTACAATCTGTTTTAGAGCATTCTCTGTTTTACTTCAGTTTTAATCATCAAGTGAGTGACCTGGTATAAGTAGTGTGCCATAATTAATCATTTGCATAAAATGTGTCATTCTCTTCCTTTGATGTGAGTGCTCATTTTAGTATTCCCTCAGTTTGCCTTTGGCTTTGGAATTGTGCTGTTTTTTCAGTCATGTTACAGTAAGTAGCAACTTCTGAATGTTCACATGTAGTCACTCAAGTGCACAGCGTGCACTGTGCACTTGATAATGTATCTCAAAGGCCGCGCCATAGCTTAAGTGGTTAGTTGCTGGCTTCCCACCACTGCGGTCTAGTCAAGTGGGATTTGTGATGGACAAAGTGGCGCTGGGGCAGGTTTTCTCCAAGTACTTCGGTTTCCCCTGCCAATCCTCATTCCATCATATTCTCCATAAGCGTTATCACCAGTACAGGTACAACAGGACATATGGAAGCCAAGGTGCCGAGGGGACCTAATATGGATTCCACCTCACACTATATGAGATCTTAACTATTGTAATCTACTGTAAACAATTTCAAGTATTGTAACTTTATTCTCTTATTGTAATCAGCCAATGTACAGTAACTGACTTGTCCTATATCATATAACAATGATCTATAGAGACGAAATAAATAAATAAATAAACAAACAGAATTTTGGAATTTTTCTGTTAACACACATTAGGATGTTTTGTGAATACCCCAGGAACTGTCTGATGACAAGAGAGAGAGGTATGAAAAGTGATACAGTGTCTCAGCATAATGAGACTGTCACCAAAAGTGATCGTGATTATGAATATGAGAAGAATGTTGAGTGAACTGAGAGGAAAGTAAAAATATGGTCAGAATGTTCCTCAGCCAACATTTGAAGTAAACACATTATATATGATATTCAATATGACAAATTGGAAGAGACCGTGAAGTGCATGGGCATGCACGCGTGTTCACAGTAAAGGGTTCAGTGTTCTTTTCTGCGGGGAAAAAGATAACAAAAGACACAATGATAAATTATAATATTTTTGTTCAAGATCCTTTTTTTATCTTGTGTGGAAGAAGATGGGAAGTAAAAGGAATGTTCTTGAACTTCCAAATACTGAGAGAATTAGGAATTGTTGTTGCTGTGTTGTTATTCTACATTTTACACACACAAAACAATAATGACATATTTTTATAAGATCTATTATGCTCTTATACTTTACTATAAATTAAGCAGCAGTATTGTAACACCCATCTTACAGATTCACATCTGCCATCTTGTATTGCCTTAATGGTCATATGAAGTTTTGTGAAAATGGTCAACTGACTCAAAACTTGAAATGGGAAAGGGACCCCCCCCACACACACACACACACACACGCGCAAACATATACAAGCATGATGAGCTCATAAGCCTACTTTTTCCTTCATGGATGGAAGCAGGTTAAAAATGAACACCGGACTGAACTGGTAGACTTTGGGTACATTGGCGGGATTTTAGTAGCACACTGATAAAGCTTCAGATTTCTGAATGGGTTGGCACAATGATGACTTAGGCTCATGTTCAGTATGTGCTCAGTTTGAAATCTTGGCCAGAATATCGGAGCCCTGACTGATTTACCGCTTGCTTCAAAACCCTTTCCAGTTCACCATTCATCTATTATCCTGCCATCTGATGCTATGTAGTCTAGCCACTGAGGGAACTGTAAAATAACACACCCCTTAAGACTCTGTAGTGGACTAGCTGATGTCTTAATATACACCACTGAAAATATATTTGTATCTGTGGATGGTATTTAATTATGAGAGAAATTCAGGAAGAAAGACAACATGAAAGTAGCTTGAAGAAAGCAGTCTCCTGGGATTTGGCACCGTGTATATGTGGTGTTAACCGACATTTCGGAGGAACGTCGGATAACACCACATCTACACGGTGCCAAATCCCAGAAGACTGCTTCCTTCATAGTCACCGCCGTGAAAGCCTCAAATCTTACATGAAAGTAGCTTATTTGTATAACACTGTTTTCCAGTTTATCGTCAATATGAACACAGAAAGGCCACAGACAAACGTTGAGGATCAGCAGATGTTTTCACTGAGTGAAAATGAGGCTATCTGTGTCAAACAGGAAGAGGACCCCTGTACAGAAATACTTCCAGACTTGGATGGTGAAGTATGTGTAAAACCATTTAGACCTTCTGTGTAAATTACCTCCGACAAATTCAGTTTGAAAGTCAAGTACTGGCAGTAAAATGATTTAAATTAGTGAATATATTTCTGGACTGTGCCACAGTTCAGGTAGTTAGCTGATGGCTTCCCTCTGAAGGGGCTAAGATTTCACCCCAGGTCAGGTCAAGTAGGATTTTTGGTGAACATAGTGACACTGGAGCAGGTTTGTTCTAAGTACTTCGGTTTCCCATGCTAATTTTGATTCCACCAACTGCTCCACATTCATTAATTATCCTGTCACCAACATTATTTAGTCTTGATACTGAGAGCATTGTTGAATAACAACAAACTTCCACTTCCCCAGATTTCTGGGAATGAGTAACTCTTTATATAAATATTAAATAAAAATTAGAGTGTTATGTCTCATGTTACATGCATAAAGTATATAAATTATGAGCTCTCTAGTTATTACAGTTGTCAACAGTACAGATAAACATATAGTAAAGTGACTGATAAAGTGTTGTTATCTCTGTAATAGTTATTGGATTAGTATCAGTGTATGTTCCCTGGCTTCCATCCTCTACCAAGTTAGTTCATGGTTGGTAACCGTTCTTAAATTAATTTATTCCCCTGTATAAGTCTGTAATATTCTTGTTCTTACCGTATGTTTCAAGGTAATTAATTTAACCTTCAAATATTCTCTGTTTATAATTCTGTATTTCAGCATCCTGTTGCAATTGTTTTACTCAACGTCCGTGTATTTATCGTTCGTCAATATTGCAACACTTGTTTATTCACTACTTAATTAATGTTCTCTGTTTATTCCTGAAGTGTGTGCCAGCTTCATGCCTTACAGCATTCAGATTATCCCCATTTATTTTTCTCAGATCTTATAACCATTGAGTTTGGCTTGTTTCTTTTGATCTAATAGTGTTGAAGATCCTTCATCAAACCACAGCTTATGCTGCTTCAATTTGTAATAGTGTGTAGTCTTTTTAGTTGACATTTGGTTATTCTCCCTGATAGTTTCCCAAGCTCTCTTAACATTCACATCTTCATCTAAGTTATCCAAAGCTGCAAAAATATTTGAGATTCTAACCTGATACCATCTTTACCTTCTGCCTTGTTTAGTTTCTTGAGATTGAACCTCTCCATAGCAGATCTCTTCAGTGTTCATTTACTTATGGCCAGCTTCTCCCTAGCTTTTGTGACACGTTGGTCCCTCTACTTTACTAAGTTCAAATGGAATTTTGTTCTACTTCTAATAAAGAACTCACCATACTAAAGACTATGTACCTTGCCTGATACTTTGGTTTGCAAAAATCATCAACTTTTGTTAAAAGAATATTTTTATATGATGTATGTTTAACAAAATACTATGAAATGAAATGTGTGTGCTACTTGCAGGATAATACTCTTGGCAACAATAAAAGAAAAATTTTCAACACAGATTTGCATGGAATGTAAGTCAGTATTTACGCTAGTGATGGATGCAAAATTAGTGACAGTTTTCCCGTTAAATTTTATACTTTATTTTAAACAAAAACGCATCAACTATGTACATGATATTTGCATTCGAGAAATAATTATAAGAAATTATATTTTTGTATATTAATTGGCTTGTCTTTCAGGAAAATTTGCAGGAATTTATGACAATAAAACAAGATTTACAAAATCAACTCATGGTGAAACATGAAGTAATTGTCAGCAAGTGAGTATACTTTTGTTTGAATGAGCAAATCTATGTGCTGGAACAGTGAGCTTTACGAGTATATTTGTTTACTTCTGTCATTGTAAAGCTGAAGTGTTCCTTTTTAAAGAAAATTTATTACACCATGAAGTCACTAAAATTAAGTTCATATAAAATATTTATGACACTGTGTAACTTTACTGTCAAGTCATTTCCAGTACAGATTAATGAAATCAAGAATATTATTAAAATTTTGTTAATTTTAGTAGTGTAATGAAAGTTTTCCAAACATGACAAAAAATAATTAGGGCACACACAATAAAATTAAACGTTTATCTAATCTAGTGTACTTGAATAGGTTACATAGCTCCCTATATATAAGTAGATTGGTAATCAAAGTAATATATATTTCTTTTTAGCGAGAGCCACTTGATAATGCAGCAAGATGACTCTACTGTAGATCTCGGCAATTTATCGTCAGAAGCTAACACAGATACTGCATTGCAGCAGGTTTGTAAAGAAACACATGAAGGCCAGCATTTTAAGGAATGCATAAGTGGAACACTTGAGAAAGACAAAAATTCTATGCATCATGAAGGTGATACATCCTACACAGAAGTCTGGCTTAAGTGTGATACTTGCAACAGGTCTTGTGCAACACATCTTGAGCTAACTGGACATGGATGTAACCATACCCAAGAGAAAGCATTCAGGTCTGGAATATGTAATAAATGTTTCATAAATTCTGGTAATCTTATGAAACATAGAAATACTAACAAAGGAATAAAATATTTTGAATGTGAGAAGTGTAGCCGGAGTTTCATAAAGGAAAGTCTGCTAACCTATCACATGTATACCCATACTGGAGAAAAACCGTTTAAATGTGAACTATGCAACAAATGTTTTAATAGACCTTCCTCTTTGAAGTCCCACATTCGTACTCATACAGGAGAGAAACATTTCAAATGTGAAAAATGTAGCAAGCGCTTCTCACAAGGATCACATCTATCCAGTCATAAACGGATACATACAGGAGAAAAGCCATTCACATGTGAAACGTGCGCAGAAAGCTTTGCAAGGCGCGAGCTTTTGACATCACATATATACAGCCATAGCGGAATAAACCCCTTTAGTTGTGAAATCTGTAACAAATCTTTTTCAAGGCAGTCTGGTCTTAGATTGCACAAACGTACACATACAGGTGAGAAACCGTACGTGTGTGAGATATGCAGCAAGTGCTTCTCAGCATCTAGTACGCTCGCTTTGCACAAACGTACTCACACTGGAGAAAAATGCTTCACATGTGAAACGTGCAACAAGAGTTTCTCGAGAAGAGATATATTGATGTGTCACTTGTATACACATACAGATGAGCGACCATTTCAATGTGAATTATGCAACAAAGGTTTTTATAAACGTCATTTACTTGAGTCCCACATTCGTGTCCATACAGGAGAGAAACCGTTCAGATGTGACGTTTGTAACAAATGTTTCTCGAAAAGAGTTTATCTGTTAACTCACAATCGTATTCATACCGGTGAGAAGCCATACAGGTGTGAGACATGTAACAAGTGTTTTGCACGACGTCAGTACGTCTTGAGCCACATGCCCACACACAGAAACATGTCAAATGTGTACATAAGCAGGGTCTGAAACCTAATATAACTACATTAACATTTTTCTAGTCATAAATTTAAAGGCATTTATGAGTTTCCATTTGTATAAACGTTTGCTAACAGTGGTACCTGGTATCGTTAAATTGAAATATATGTTACAAGGGTTGGATAAAAAGTAGTGTCAACACTGCTGTAACATGAAAGATTTGGCTCAGGTGGCACTAGTGCCATCTGTAGCTGATAGCAGAAGTTCAGTTGAAGTAGTGCAGTGAGTGGCTCTGGTTATGTTTCATTCAGTTGCATTGTGCATCGTCTTGAAGTGCAGGAGCCCAGTTCAAGCGCCCTAAGAACATGTTTACGAGACAAGAACAATGCTCCTGGATACAAAATTGAAGCTGCAAGAGGTCGTAGTGCACAAAACTGTTATCAGGGACTGCAAGAAGCATGTTGCTTTGCCATATCGCACAGTGGCATGATGGGTGAAATTGCTCTGTGAAGGGAGGGATGCCATTCAGGACAGCTGTCATTCAGGACGATCCCATGTTGACAACCACACAATTCAGCTTCTTCTTTGCTGGATGTCGATCGTTGATGGGCTGCGCGGGAGTTAGCTGCTTAGGTAGATGTATGACACAAAATCGTGCTCCACATTCTGCATGATATTCTTGGATACTGCAAAATAACAGCACTTTGGGTACCCCATACAATGTCCAAGGTGCAACAATGGCAACGTTATGCAGTTGCACAGGACTTGTTGGACCGGTACCAGAAGGAAGGTGATGACTTCCTTGGAAGGACGAAACTTGGGCTCACTCATATGAACCACACTTGAAGCAAAAATCAAATGAATGGAAGCATCCTGGCTCTCCTCGTCCAAAGAAAGTGTGCCTTACACAGAGTAATGTGAAGGCAATGTTCAGTGTGGCATATGACATTGATGGAGTGATACTGCACCACGCTGTACTTCAATGACAGACAGTAAATGCTGCATTTTACTGCAGTTTCCTGCGTAATCATCTTCATCCAGCACTCAGGAGAAAGTGACAACACTTGTTGGCAATGAACCCCATCATCCTCCATGACAATGCAAGGGCTCATACTGCTGATGCTGTCAAGGATCTCCTTCGCCACTGGTGATGGGAGATACTGCAACATCCATCATACTCACCCGATATGAGTCCGTGTGATTATGATATCTATGCCAAAATGAAAAAAAAAAACACTGCGAAGGTTACGTTACAACACAAGAGAGGAGATTATTTGTGCTGTAGGGTGGTCACTGCTGGACATCAACAGAAATGGACACACTGATGGTGTACAACGCCTTCCACAAATTTGGCAGAAAGTGGCACATTATATTGAAGGAATGTAAGTGGGTTTACTTCAGGTAATAAAGTCACTTCAGAACTGTAGAGGCGTTGCCACTACTTTTTATCCAACGTATATATGAAGAAAAATGTAAGTTTGATTGAGAGTGCATGGGCTTAAGTTATGTGTGTGTTTTAGGGCTTCAGTGTGTATGGAAGGGATAATCTCTCAGCAATAAATCGAATAAGACTGTGAACCATTCATATTTATTCAGGTAAATGATAGATATAAATTAATTGCATAGATCCTCATAGATAAGTAGAATGTTGCCCAAATGAAGATCACAATGCATTAAAACTTGTCAAAAGTATAATCATATATTTGCTGGTGCTGTTCCTTCAGGATAGTACTGAGTGTGAGAGTATTGGCAAATAGAAGGAAGTACTGTAAATACAAGCATACATTTCTAGAAACAGTTGTTTTCCTTCTACAGTCAACTCTCGATTATCCGGGGGCAGATTAACCAGTTTGCGGCTTAACTGGGGCTACTGAGGCTTTTTTGAGGCTTATATGTTGTTTAATATTCATTCACTTTTGTTTCACATGGCGAGTTGTAACACTATTTTCACACTAGTGTGAACCAAGCTCTGCATTCTTTGGTCCCGTTATGCTAACACAATGTTCTAGGGTAGGGGTGAAAGAATGCAAGGATTTGTGGAAAGTTTCAAGGACAGATACATCGCCCCAGTTAGTATCTTTGTATTGATCTTCAAGTGCGTTAGCAAAATGTCAGGGTGTAAAAGGAAGCGTGTTGTGTTAAGTATTCAACAGAAAAAGGAAAATGCCACGAGAAAGTAAACGACAATATTAAATTTTTTTAAGTGTTAAGTGTGAATATTCATAAAAAGTGTTGGATGTTGTTGAAGACTGTGATTGAAATAACTAATTCATACTTCAGTGTAATGTAAAAAAAGTATTAAATAGGCCATGAGATGACATAAAAATGAGGTTGAATAAATTTAAATACAGGTAGGCCTATAGTATTATGAAGGTACAGTATTACAGTACTACTATTAATAAAATTTGTCTTAACCAGGTTTTCGATTAATCATGCTTTCCATCCCCACCATTATCCCGGATAATCGAGAGTTGACTATATTTAAATATTTGCCAGTACTGTTAATCTCAGTTTGATTCTCAAGATAGAAATATGCCATGCATCAACAGAGATGAACCTTATCACAAGTTTGATGCTATGCATCAATTGTTTTCCAGTATGGATACTGGCTGATAAAATGCATTATGCAGAATTTACTGTCGCTTGATTATAATTTTTTTAATAATGTCTTAGTGGTACAAATTTATCAACACAGCAGGTATGAATCAAGAAGTATTATTTCTGTGCTCTCTTACTTTGCAGTGGATAAACATTTAATTCTGAAGGAAAGTTTGTTGTGTAGTTCTGTGCAAAAGTTGCTTTCATGTTTCCAGTCTCAGAAGGCTCTAGGTCCCACCCCACATTTCTTTTTGTAAATTCTGTTAAAAGTTTTAAACATGTATAAGAATAAATTACTAGTATATTAAACTGAGAACAATCCCATTTAAATGAAATTTGCAACTGGTACATAATACACACCATTAGAGTGAATGCTATTTGAATCCACAATGCCCTTTTGAATTGTTGGTATAATATGTTCTGTAAAAGGGTAAAAGTCCCTGTGATTAACTAAGCACTACACCATAAAGGCATATGGGGGAGTGGATGTGTAGATCCACATTTCTTGATGTCAGCACTACTTGGAGGTGAATGGTCAGCTTCATGCACCAACAGTCATACCAATGGGGAAAGAGACACTAGTACCTGTTGGATAGGAGGCTGTGCGGGCCTAAGAATGGGTTTGGATGATGTGGAGAAGAGAAAAATGTTCACCCTACTGGAAATGTAACTCTAACCCCCCACTTGTCCAGCCCATAGCCAGTCACTATACTGACTGCACTATCCTGCACTATCTGGACTCTCAATATTGTCATGTGTATGGGTATGACTCTATGGGTTTTGGATTAGATACTGGATTTATTGACCACTTTAACACATAACTTGTCAATTGGTTGGGTAAATTGTTGCTGCATTTTGCCAGCACAGTCATTCTTGGTCCTCATTGTCATATTTTTGTTATTTGCAAGACCTTACCTATTTTTAAATAGGGCCTGCTCTCCAATGAGAGGAGGGGATCTGACTACTACCGTTGTAATTTGACAGTTGGTTGGATATAGTAAGAGAATAACTGCTTCAGGTACAGCATGAGCTGCCTGCATAGTGCTACAGTACTCATTTTGAAATGTTCCACTAATTGGGAAAGATGAACATTTAAAACTTTCTTTTGTGTTGGTCCAAAATTACCCCAGATGATGGCTTTGAGACCACATAATAATATTGATCAGGTTGATGTTGCAGTAAGGCTCTAGACTTCTATTCTGTCGAATCTCTGGCAGGACCGTTTTTCTGTCCTCAAGGCAAACGCCGGGATAGTTCTTTAATTAGGCCTCGACTGCCTCCTCCCAAGCCCTTACCGGTTCTCAGTCATCCTAGCATTCATCGATATACTCGTACTGATACCGATAACGTTTTAAAATAAACCGCCACACATACTAATACGTCCTCTACCGACTTTGATCAAGGAGTCTAATACAGTGTAGAACCCATGGATCACTAGAGAGAAAGAATGTCAGTGGATATCACAGAATGTTCTAACTGGTGCTTGGTTAGCTCTAATGTCCAAAAAATGGCGTAAAGTAGTTAAGTGGCGGTTCTAGTTATTAACTATGTGACTTATAAACATTAGTTATGCGCTTTCTTATTAACTTATAAGTAAGTTGTAAAATGATGAAAATCATTAATATTTTCGTATAAGTGGTATTCATCTTTTAATGTATTTTTTATCAATGCTAATTCTGAATTCACGTTTTACGTTTCACTTGGGTCCAGTATTAACATAACCTCTAAGAAAAAAGTCGTTAATGTAGTTTATTACAGGTGGTTTTTGTTGAAATAAATATATTTCAGAACTAGAAATTAATAAGGATCATAACTAAGAATGGCCGGCCCGCAGCATTCATTTCCATCGGGTTTTCCAAATGCTCAGCAAGGAACAATGAGAAATCAGTTTGGAGGTGCACCGCAGATTGGAGGCCTAATGTCATCAGCACAGCAGACAGGTATTTATATTTGCATGCTTCACTCAGGTTATAGATTATTAAATGAAGTGTGATAATTCCATATCTTACATTTTGACTGTGAACCATTAATTAAGAAAGTTATGGAACCTGGTAGTTGCAAGAGTTGTAGAATGAGAAAATGGTTTCTCGCATTGTAAGCTGTGATATTAAAGAATCTTTAAAGATATAGCATAACAAGAAGGTGGGATCATTAAAACTGCCCATTTTAGGAAAGAAAACCTAGAGCATTTTCAAAACATTCTGTTGTCTGTAATTGTCTAACTTCTGAGAGGTTTGGAATTTTATATATGTACACATCCACTCCCCCATACGCCTTCATGGCGTAGTGCTGAAGTAGTTAAGCACAGGGACAACTTTATCTTACCTTACATTTTAGTGTTGTAATTTCAGTCTATTCAGATACTCTCGGTGTGTAAGTGCTTGTGATATAAAAATCAGATGAGAACTTATAACTGCTGTGGTAGAAGTCTCTAACTTTAAATCAAAGAAGTGAACGGAGGTATAGCTGCATCATCGTTACTTTGGCACTAGAAGGAGAAGAGTGGTCAGCTTCACACCCCAGCTGCTTTACTCCTAGGGACACAACCCAGGTATCCATTGTACAGGCAGCTAGGTGTGTTCTGTGACTGGTCTGGATGCTATGGAGAAGAGAAAATTTCTTGCCTGCATCAAGAATTGAACCTCATTCTCAGTACCCATTTCTCAAATACCCCAGCCTATAGACTAGAAATCTATGTAATTGGGAAGTGTGCTTTATGAATTCTGTTTGGAACTTTGTTCTTATTTAGTGACTTGTTAATAATAATTATTATTAATATCATAATAAACATTATTCTGTAACTTAAGTCTTCATTTCTTGCTGCCTATTTTTATGAGTTTTACAAATCATATGTATTGTGTAACTAATGCTTTGGTAGAAGTAGCTGTAGGTTGAGGTAGGACTCCTGCTTTATGTTGGGAGGTTGCAAGTTCAGCTCTCATCCCAAGAAAAGTTATTCTGGTTTAAATATTTATGTGCCTCAAATGGACCCTCTCTGATTCATTATTGCATTGTTGTTCATTGATAGTTTGATGCATGCTTGAAGTCACGCACATTGCATACCAGTTGTCTTGGCAATATGTGTTTCAGTAATTATACCCAGGCAAGCCACGTGATCTGTTTTGTTGTCACTGTTCATTTTAGTTTACAAGCCAAGTAAGGCTCGATGAGTGTAAATGAATGAATGAATGAATGAATAAATTATAGCCACGGAGATAAAATAATTGTATACTAGTAATTAAATTATACTCATTGTAAGAATATTTTTATCCGTTGTCCCGCTTGCCGTTTTTGGTTCTGTTTTACTGTATTCACAAGTCTCCCTTATGGGGATCTATGAATGTATGAATGGAGGTGGCTTGCTTTTACTTTTACTTACATATTTGGTGACTTACATTGATTTTATCTCCCCTATAGTTGGCTCCCAGAGACAAGCTGATGCCATTTATTTTGATCTGAGCAGTGCATTCGACCTTGTCCCACATTCTCTTCTTCTTCACAAGCTAAGTGCTGCTGGGCTTTCTGGTGGTTATGTAAGCTGGTTTCGCAGTTACCTATCCAACCGGAAATCCCAGGTCCGTGTTTCTGGTGTTCTTTCGTCACCCTTTGAAGTCCTCTCAGGTGTACCTCAGGGATCTGTCTTGGGACCCCTTCTCTTCAATGTGTTTATTAATGACATGTGTGATGCAGTTGCCCATTCTAAGTGTCTGCTTTTTGCTGATGACATAATTTACCGAGCCATTAGTTCCCCTCATGA